>NW_027224346.1:300000-600000 GCF_023699985.2 Odocoileus virginianus | reverse complement strand
CTGCAGAATTGTTTTGACTATCCTTCTCACTTTTCTATATAAGTTTAAGATATGCCTGCCAGTTTCCAGAAAAGAAAAGAAAGAATGATGGAATTTTTATTAGAATTACACTGAATCTACAACAATTGGGAATAATTGGAATCATAACAATATTGAGTCTTCCAGTCCATGAACACAGATACTTCTTTCTTTAGGGATTTTGATTCTACTATCAATATTTTGGACTTCCCTGAAGGTTTAGGCAGTAAAGAATCTGCCTTTAACACAAGAGACCTGGGTTTGATCGCTAGGTTGGGAAGATCCCCTGGAGAAGGGAATGACTACCCACTCCAGTAGTCTTGCCTGGAGAATTCCACGGACAGAGGAGCCTGGTGGGCTACAGTCCATAAGGTTGCAAAAGAGTTGGACATGACTGAGCAACTAACACTTATCAATATTTTATAGTTTTCAGCATATAAAACTGACACATATTTTGTTAGGTTTATACCTAACAACCAAAGTTAAACAAAGTATTTAATGGTCTTAGTCCTATTGTGACGTGGTACTTTTTATTTCACCTTCCAACTTTTGCTAACGTATGTACACAATTGATTTTTGCATATTGAGCATGTATCCTACAACCTTGTTAAATTCGCCTATTAGTTACAGAAGCTATTTTGTAAATTCTTTGGGATTTTTTATGTAGACAGTCATGTCACCTGCAAATAGAAACAGCTTAATTTCTTCTTTTTCAATCTCTGCATCTTTTTCCTTTCCTTATTGCACTGGCTACAACCTCCAATAAGGCAGTAAATAGCAATGGTGGGAGTATACAATCTTCCCTTGTTCCTGAAAGTAGAAGAAAGCACCCAGTCTCTCATGTTAGTTATAGCTTTTTCATAGATCTTTTATTAAGTTGAGTAAGTTTCTATTTCTAGTCTGCTTAGAGTTTATATCATGAGCAAATGTCGAATTTTGTTTAATGCTTTTTCTGCATCCATTGGAATGATCATACAGTTTTTCTTCTTTAGTCTATTGATAGTGTAAATTACATTGATTTTGTTACAATATTAAGCCAACTTGCCTTCCTCAGACAAACTTCCTTAAACAAGATGCATTATCCTTTTTGGATAGGCATTATCCATATTGTTGGATTTGATTTGACAATACTTTGTTGGGAATTTTATACAGAATATTAGTCAATAGTTTTATTTTCTTAAAATGATTTTGTCTGATTTCAGTATCATGATAATGTTGGCCTCATAAAAACCATTTCCTATGTCAACCATCCCAGTACAAATTAGCTTTTCAATTTATACCCACTTACTTAACGAACATTGAAAAACAAAAGAGCCTCTTCAAAGTGACTCCCTTTTCTCTGTTTTTAAATTTTTGGCCATACCCTTCAGCATGTGGGACCTTAGTTCTCCAATTAGGGATGGAACCCCTGCAGTGGAAGGTGGAGTCTTAACCTCTGGACTGCTGGGAAAGTCCCCCATAGTGACTCCTTATATGAAAAATAGTGTGCATCGACAAAGCTTCTTTAGGAAATGGATGACAAGCAGTAAGGTAGACATACTCATTGGTTCATTAACTGAATCTAGAACCTCAGACACTTAGTATAAAAGAAAAGATTCTAAGTATCAGCACAGTTGTATATTAATATACCTCATTTGTCTCTTACAGGCTTGAGAATAGCCAAAAAACACATGTTAAATATAATTGTCTGCATCTCTGTAATTGCTACTCTAATTTTTGTTTTTAAAAAAATTATTTCTCACTGGAATATAATCTCTTTATGGACATGGCATATAATTTATTATCTTTGTATTTGCAAAGCTAGTGCTAGGCTTGGAAAATCTTGGGCATTAGCATAATTTATTTAATGAATGAATGAGCACTAGAAAAAGCTACACTTTGTACAGCTTTTCCTTGTACAAAACTCTTATTTCAGAGCAGAATAATACTCTCTGAAACAACATATATGTCATAAATACTAAAATTTAAATCTTTCACTTTGCTAGAAGTATTTCATTTGTCTTTGGGTTTTACAGGAGAATAGTCAAACTGTATTAAATGTAGGTAATAATAATTGTTGCTTTCTTTTAATGGAAGCTTTAAAAAGCCTCAAGATCATATTGAAAGCATAATAGTCTCAAAATACACATTACACTATGCGTTACGATAGTACTGGTTATGTATACTCTTTTTGCAGAAATATTTTTTAGTTAGGCTTTAAAATCTCCTTTAACTTTCAAAATAACCACAGTTTTGTACTTGGGGCAGTTCTATGTCTGTGTCAGTAAGAGAAAGAAATCTACATGAGAAATCTGCATGAAGACTTTTATGTATGTACCTCATGCAACAAGACAAAAAAAACTTCTGAATTCCTTGTCTTTGAGGTAGCTGATCAGTGAGCTGGCCTAGACTACAATGACATCTACTGGCACAAGTAGGACTGAACATCCAGAGGTAACTAATACAACATAGCAGTCTTTGAGTTTTCCTTTATGATTACTGACTGGTAACCTGAGCTGCACTAGCCAGAATTTCTTAAGAACAAAGATCATGTGGTTTTGCTCTTTGACTCTCTGGTACCTAATATTGTGCTTCTCACAAGATGCTCCACAAATGTGTTGGAAGATCATGAACGTAATAGCTGGTAGTAACCTTTTTAAATGGCAACCTGCTCCAGTATTCTTGCCCAGAAAATTCCACAGACAGGAGCCTGGTGGGATGCTGCCCATGGGGTCAAAAAGAGTCACAAATAACTGAGTGACTAACACTTTCACTACTTTCACAACCTTTTAAAAGCATGAAATCTGATAATATTGTAACAGTGATATACATTTTTTTAAAATAATAGAATACAATGGTAGCCCTTCATCTTTGAGATTGATAAAGCTTATAAATTCTAACAATAAAAATAGATCCCATGTTCCAGAAAATTCACACACAATTTTACAAGCCATTTCACAAAGGTCCGGAATCCCATCTTCCAACTCCAGGTTAAGAATCCCAGTTCAGGAGGGAGCAATATGCTTTAAGATACTTCAATATGTATGTGGACAAATTAAAACAGCAATGAGTGACTTCCCGGATGGTCCAGTAGCTAAGACTCTGCTTCCAACACAGAGGGCAGTGCTCGCTTCAGCAGCGCATATACCAAAGTAGAGGGCACAGGTTCAATCCCTGGTCAGGGGACTAGATCCCACATACCACAACTAAAGATCCTAAGTGCCACAATTAAGATCCAGTGCAGACTAATAAATGAATGAATAAATAAATAAAACAATCAGATGTCACTATGTACCTTTTAGAAAGGCTAAAACCCAAAACATGGACAACACCAAAGACTAACAAATATGTGAAGCAACAGGAACTCTCATTCGTTGTTGGTAGGAAAGTAAAATGTTACAGTCACTTTGGAAAACAGTTTGGCAATTCCTTATAAAACTAAACATACGTCTCAGTTCAGTTCAGTTCAGTTTCTCAGTTGTGTCCGACTCTTTGCGACCCTGTGAACCGCAGCACACCAGGCCTCCCTGTCCATCACCAACTCCCGGAGTTCACCCAAACCCATGTCCATCGAGTCAGTGATGCCATCCAACCATCTCATCCTCTGTCATCCCCTTCTCCTCCTGCCCTCAATCTTTCCCAGCATCAGGGTCTTTTCAAATGAGTCAGCTCTTCACATCAGGTGGCCAAAGTATTGGAGTTTCAGCTTCAGCATCAGTCCTTCCAATGAATGCCCAGGACTGATCTCCTTTAGGATGGACTGATTGGATCTCCTTGCAGTCCAAGGGACTCTCAAAAGTCTTCTCCAACACCACAGTTCAAAAGCATCAATTCTTCGGCACTCAGCTTTCTTTATAGTCCAACTCTCACATCCATACATGAGCCACTGGAAAAACCATAGCCTTGACCAGACGGACCTTTGTTGACAAAGTAATGTCTCTGCTTTTTAATATGCTGTCTAAGTTGGTCATAACTTTCCTTCCAAGGAGTAAGTGTCTTTTAATTTCATGGCTGCAGTCACCATCTACAGTGATTTTGGAGCCCAGAAAAATAAAGTCAGCCACTGTTTCCACTGTTTCCCCATCTATTTCCCATGAAGTGATGGGACTGGATGCCATGATCTTAGTTTTCTGAATGTTGAGCTTTAAGCCAATTTTTTCACTCTCCTCTTTTACTTCCATCAAGAAGCTCTTTAGTTCTTCTTCACTTTCTGCCATAAGGGTTGTGTCATCTACATATCTGAGGTTATTGATATTTCTCCCGTTTATGTATACATACGTTTATGTATAACCAAATACTCACGCTCCTTGTTATTTACCCAAATGGGTTAAAAACCTATGTTCACACAAGAATTTGCAAACAGATTTTTGTAACAATTTTATCCATAATTTCCAAAAGCAACAGAGATATCCTTTAGCGATAAAGAATGGACAAACAAAAGATAAACAAATTGTTGGAATTTGTGCAATGAAATATTACTTAGCAATGAAAATAAATAAACTGTTAAGTCATGCCAAGACTTGGATGAACCTTAAGGATGAAGAAAATTTCTTATGTTCTTCTAGGTTCTTCTGGCTGGTCTAAGAATTAAATTGACATGAGACAGATTAATAGGAGAAAAATCACACAAAAGTTTAATAACGTGTACATGGGACAGACCCAGGAAAACTGAGTAATTCTGCAAAATGACTGAAACCCTCACTGAAATGTCGTCTTCAGCTAAATACAAGAGTATACTGGGGGTAGTAATTTGGGACTTGAAAGCACAGGAAGACAATTCACATGAAGTTGGAAGAGCAAATATTTGGTAAACAAATGTATGCTGGACCACTCAATGGCAAGGGGACACAGAGTGGACTCTGATCTTTAGGCCCTGCCAAATTTCCCCCACCACATCTCACCCATGTTCTTTTCATATATTGTTAGTGATAGCTCTATTCTGGAAACAGACCGTTTAAATTCTTTAGGCAACGAATGCATGCATGCTATTCATCCTAAGTCGCTCAGTCATGTCTGACTCTTTGAGACCCTGTGGTCTGTAGTCTGCCAGGCTACCCTATGCATGGGTTTCTCCCAGGCAAGAATACTGGAGTGGGTTGCCGTGCCCTTCTCCAGGGGATCTCCCTGACCCAGGGATCAAACCTGCATCTCTTAGGTCTCCTGCATTGGCAGGTGGGTTCTTTATCACTAGTGCCACCTGGGTCAAAGTTTCTTCCTTAAGTCTCTCTGGCCTTGATTGTTTTCAGCTCAAAATAAACCACAAGCCCAAGAGATATTTTGGGCTGGCAAAAAACTATTCTGTAGGATACTGTAATGATGGGTATGTCATTCATTATCTTTATACATTTATTCAAACCCAGAGAATGTACAATAGAGAGAGTGAATAGTATGGTAAACCATGGACTTGAGTCAATAATAGTTGATGACTATTGGCTCAATTTCAAGAAGTGTATCACACTAATGCACAATCTTATTAGTAGGAGAAACTCGAGGGAAGGGAAGGCAGTGAAGGAGGTGTATAGAAGCTCTGTGCTTCCTGATTAATTCTTCTTTAAACCTAAAACAATTGTAAGAAAAAATAGTCTGAAGGAGTGGTAGGGAGGTCAAGGGAGAGGAGATATATGGATACATATAGCTGATTCTCTGTGTTGTACAACAGAAACTACCACAACAATGTAAAGCAATTATGCCCCAACAATTAAAAAAAGGAAAAGAAAAAGTAGTTTATTAATTTAAAAAATAGAAAGAAATAAACTATCATACTGACATATTTGTTACAGTGAAGAAAGTGCATGTGGTCCTATGAGGGATGAATTGAACAAGTATACCTTCTAATGTTATTCTCTGCTACAATTTTAAATGATACATAATCTTTTGGGGTAGCGGGGTTTGCTCAGTCGTGTCTGACTCTTTGCAGCCCAGTAGCCTGCCAGGCTTCTTTGTCCATGGAATTCTCCAGGCAAGAATACTGGGTTGGGGTGCCATTTCCTACACCAGTGGATCTTCCCTGCCCAGGGATTGAACCCGCATCTCTTGCATCAGCAGGCAAATTCTTTATGATTAGCACCACCTGGGGAGCCCACATACTCTATGCAAAAAGTTTACTTTTTACATACTCCTGTAATCAAGTCTGTCTAACAGAAGGCTATTATAAACACTACAGAGAAAAAGACGTATTAATTCTTGGGCTGATGAAATTAAACACTTCATTTGGTGTGCTTTTCATTTTGATGTCCCTTCGGACTGAGACTTGCCTTTCTCAGAAAGTACTGTAAATCAACTGTGGTTTGCTGATGTGATAGAGGGAAGAAGGATGATTTAATGGTGGCTTCCGCCAAGAGCTCTCAGGCCCATCTAGCAAGCTGTTGCCAAGAAATGTTTAATCGTGTGGTAGAGAGTACTACTCCCTGGATCTTTGTGAAAAACTGAAAATTGCTTTTGGCCTGTCAGTTGCATCGTAAAAAGTCTTAGGCTTAAAAATTGATCTTCACTTTATCTTAGAAAGCAGAATGGCTGTCTAGCAAATCATGATTCCTACAAGTCCTCTTCTGAACCCCTGGTGCTTACCAAAGTAGAAGTATTTTTAATTCTTCTCCATAAATTTCAAAGGGAGGTGAACCTTTGGGCAATAGCTTGAGCAATTTCAAAACAGCAGTTGTCTTCTGGCCTGAGTTACTTGAAGTTTGGGTCTTTTTTTTTTTTTTCCAAAATACCTTCATGTCTTCACCAGGGAGCAGGCCTAACCTTAGGTAACTGGGGGAAAAGTAAATAATAATAAGATAAGCTTGGGTTTCCCTGGTGGCTCAACAGTAAATATCTACCTGCAATGCAGGAGATGAGGGAGATGCGGGTTCAATCCCTGGGTCAGGAACATCCCCTGGAGGAGGAAATGGTTACCCACTCCAATATTCTTGCTTAGAAAACTCCACAGACAGAGGAGCTTGGTGGGGTACAGTCTATAGGTGTCACACAGAGTTGGACATGACTGAGCAACTGAACACGCACACAAGTTAAGCTTATAGCTATAACTGCTCATATTATTTAGGTTTAAAGATATTATTTTGCTGTGACTAAATGTACTTGGTTTGTCTCTAAGGAAAAGACCCTGCCCCCAAATGAAGAGATAAAGCCAAAGGAAGTGAATCTCTGCTCTCCCACTGGAGTCCTAGCTTGTGCTTAGCTTGCTGGGTGTGTATATACAGAACTCTAGTCCACCAGGGCCAAGGGAAGCTTTCTGATGGAGAGCAGACCACATGAGATGTGACCAGCCTCAGACAGTCTCCTTTAAGACTTCTATCTATATTAACATCTCTACCTTCCCAGACTCCTGTTAGAAATGCATTTATCTTGTTTTGTTAGTTGCAGTTCTTTCTGCTCACTCTCTATAACACTCTGGAACGAATTCATCTGTCAGATTTCACTCTTATAGCCTCTGGTCAAAAAAACAGGACTCTAAAGAAACTAATGTACTCTTACATATCTATTGAAGATAGGAAGGAGTAATGATTTTGGAAGAAGAAAGTATTGGGATTGCCCAAAAGCACTGTCACAGCAGCACTTCTGCTTAAAAGTATTTATTACAATCTGCAACAGCAACTAGGCAGGTGTGTTTGCCTGTTACTCAGTATCTAGATCCCTTTGCTGAGAAATTCAGAGGGTGAAATACCTAGTAGATAACTGTTAGTGATGTAGGAGATAGATGGGCTCCAGGTTAGACATTCACAACTGGCCTCCTGTTTGCATTTCACGGGGCACAAAGAAGTGGGCTTCAGGCTGGATACTTAAAACTGTTAGCATTTTCTGAGACAAGAGATAGGTGGGCTCCAGTTAAGGCATTTACAATCAGCCTCCTGTTTGCCCTCCAAAATGGAAGTAACAACAGAAACAGGGTAAATAGCCAGTGTTTGTCTCTTGTAAACACCTTAAGGTAATAGTCATGGCAAGGACAAAGAGGGGCAAAACCCTGTTTGAGTAAAGGATTAAGGGATCTCCGCTCTCCCTCTTTGGGACAAGGGAGACACTATACATGCGCGGAAACCTCCTTGTGGGTCAAAAGTCAGGGTATAATGCTGCCATGATGAGTCTTGCTCCTCCCAGAAGCCTTTCCTTCCAGATCAATCTGTCTGAGGGCTACATGAGCAGCTCGGGGAGGGTCTCCGAGTAGCTAAGGTATAGAGAAAGAAACCAGATAATTGGCCTGAAAGAAGACAAAGACCCGGAAGAACTGACCTACATAAATGACTTTTACTGCCTCTTCACTGCATTCCTCCTCACTGAGGACACCCACACCCTTTCTCTCCAGGTGTGCATCTCTGCCTTGCTTCTGTCTTAACTGAAAAACCCTTTCTCTGTGTGTTCACCCAACGGTTGTTGTGCTGTCTCTAATAATAAACACTGTACCTGCTTTTACAGTTTCTGCTTCTGTGAATAATGCATGTTTTACTGGGGACAAAGCTACAGGGAAAAAATAGCTTCTAGCGTCTAACCCTTGCTGATCTGGTGGCTAGGATTCCTGGTTTTCATCCAGGCTAGCAAAGCAAGCAAAGTCGCTCAGTCGTGTCCGACTCTTTGCGACCCCATGGGCTGTGGCCTACCAGGCTCCTCCGTCCATGGGATTCTCCAGGCAAGAATACTGGAGTGGGTTGCCATTTCCTTCTCCAGGGGATCTTCCCAACCCAGGGATCGAACCCAGTCTCCTGCATTGCAGGCAGACGCTTTACCCTCTGAGCCACCAGGGAAGCCCCATCCAGGCTACCCAGGTTCAATTCCTGGATCTCACTTCACACCACTGCTCACTGCTGCCTCATCGAGATTATTGGCACGTTTACTAACCTTTCCCCTTCCTTTCAGCACTAAATGTTTACCTCGTGAAAGTCCTTTGGCCAGACATTAATTTGAGGTACTATCTGCTTATCTTTAAGGTAGAGGAATCTGAGTTGCTATACTCAAAGCAGCATCAACCTGATTTTAATAAGTCACTTGTTGTTAATTAGACCTATCAAAATAGGAAGAAATGATTATAGGGAAAGGGGTAATGTTGTAGACATACTACTAAAACAGGTCATATTCTTAAAAACTATTTATTAACATAAGTCATATATTTGATACTGAGAGTTTGATATTTTGGCCTAGGTCACACAATTGCTAAGTAACAGAGTCAGGATTCAGACCCTAAGCTCATCTGATTCACATTATCTCCCCCATTATTACAACATCTGCTCAATGACTCATTAAATTTCAGTCACTGTTTTCATGGTTTGTGTCCATTAACTCATTTAATCATCCCTGTAGTTCTATGAAGTAGGGACTATTATTATCTCCATTTACACATGAAGACCCTTGAGACAGTGACAGCAGAAATAATCTGCTTCAGGCTCTGCAGCTAGTAAATGGTAAAGCTTGGATCTGATTCCAGATAACCTTCCCTGGAGGTGATGGAATTCCAGTTGAGCTATTTCAAATCCTGAAAGATGATGCTGTGAAAGTTCTGCACTCAATATGCCAGCAAATTTGGAAAACTCAGCAGTGGCCACAGGAGTGGAAAAGGTCAGTTTTCATTCCAATCCCAAAGAAAGGCAATGCCAAAGAATGTTCAAACCACCACACACTTGTACTCATCTGACATGTTAGTAAATTAATGCTCAAAATTCTCCAAGCCAGGCTTCAATAGTATGTGAACTGTGAACTTCCAGATGTTCAAGCTGGATTTAGAAAAGGCAGAGGAACCAGAGATCAAATTGCCAACATCCGTTGGATCATAGAAAAAGCAAGAGAGTTCCAGAAAAACATCTACTTCTGTTTTATTGACTATGCCAAAGCCTTTGACTGTGTGGATCACAACAAACTGTGGAAAATTCTTCAAGAGATGGGAATACCAGACCACTTGACCTGTCTCTTGAGAAATCTGTATGCAGGTCAGGAAGCAACAGTTAGAACTGGACATGGAACAACAGACTGGTTCCAAATAGGAAAAGGAGTATGTCAAGGCTGTATATTGTCACCTTGCTTATTTAATTTATATGCAGAGTACATCATGAGAAACACTGGGCTGGAAGAAGCACAAGTTGGAATAAAGATTGCCAGGAGAAATATCAATAATATCAGATATGCAGATGACACCACACTTATGGCAGAAAGCAAAGAACTAAAGAGCTTCTTGATGAAAGTGAAAGAGGAGAGTGAAAAAGTTGGCTTAAAACTCAACATTCAGAAAACTAAGATCATGGCATCTGGTCCCATCACTTCATGGCAAATAGATGGGAAACAATGGAAACAGTGAGAGACTTTATTTTGAGGGGCTCCAAAATCACTGCAGATGGTGATTGCAGTCATGAAATTAAAAGACACTTGCTCCTTGGAAGAAAAGCTATGACCAACCTAGATAGCATATTAAAAAGCAGAGACATTACTTTGCCAACAAAGATCCATCTAGTCAAAGCTATGGTTTTTCCAGTAGTCATGTATGGATGTGAGAGTTGGACTATAAAGAAAGCTGAGAGCCAAAGAATTGATGCTTTTGAACTGTGGTGTTGGAGAAGACTCTTGAGAGTCCCTTGGACTGCAAGGAGATCCAACCAGTCCATCCTAAAGGATATCAGTCCTGAATATTCATTGGAAGGACTGATGCTGAAGCTGAAATGCCAATATTTTGGCCACCTGATAGGAACAACTGACTCATTTGAAAAAACCCTGATGCTGGGAAAGATTGAAGGCAGGAGGAGAAGGGGATGACAGAGGATGAGATGGTTGGGTGGCATCACCGACTCAATGGATATGAGTTTGAGTAAACTCTGGGAGTTGGTGATGGACAGGGAGGCCTGGCATGCTGTAGTCCATGGGGTTGCAGAGTCAGACAAGACTGAGTGACTGAACTGAACTGAACTGAACCTTCCCTGGGGGCTCAGCAGTAAAGAATCCACCTGCAATGCAGAGATGTGGTTCAATCCCTGGATCAGGAAGATCCTCTGGAGGAGGAAATGGCAACCCACTCTAGTATTCTTGCCTGAAGAATCCCACAGACAGAGGAGCCTGGAGGGCTACAGCCCATGGGGTCGCAAAGAGTCAGATAAAACTGAAGCAACTAAGCATTCACAGACAGCCTTGACAATACAGTAATGTTTCTGTAAAATTCCAACTTGAGATTTGTCTTCTCACAAATGAATTTTGAATTTTCCCCCATGGTGATCAGTTTCAGCCTTTATAAGATGTCTCGCTTCCCACTTCCTTTCCACACTCTCATTCTTCACTTGTAGCTGGTGAGTTTAGTGAGAGCTCACACCACCTGCATTTAGCAGGCTCGCTCTGAGTCATTGACAGGATTCAAAGCCTGACTCCTGGCTGTGTAGAAATGGGCATGTTTCAGAACCTCTCTTGTGTAAGATGAGGATGTTCTACCTTATCTCATATAATTGTTATGAAGATTAAAAATGTATGTCTGCATGCACCCCAGTGTTCATAGCAGCACTATTTATAATAGCCAAAACATAGAAGCAACCTAAGTATCCATCAACAGATGAATGGATAAAGATGTGGTACATATATATACAACGAAATACTACTCATCCATAGAAAAGAATGAAGTGATTCCATTTGCAGCAACATGGATGAACCTAGAGAATATCAAATTGAGTGAAGTAAGTCAGACAGAGAAGAAATACACTGTATGATATCACTTATATGTGGAACCTAAAAATTAATACAAGTGAATTTACTTATAAAACAGGAACAGACTCACAGACATAGACGACAAACTTATCGTTACCAAAGGGGAAAGGGGGGAGGGGTAAATTAGGACTATGGGATTAACACAAACACATCACTATATACAAAATAGATAGGAAACAAGGATTTATTGTATAGGCCAGAGAACTATATTCAATATCTTATAATAACCTATAACAGAAAATAACCTGGAAAAATATATATGTGTATATATGTAGGAAGTATATTAAAATAGCTAAGTCATTTGGCTGTACATCTGAAATTAACACAGTATTATAAATCAATTATAACTGTACTTCAATCAAAAACAAAAAAATGTATGTGTGTGAAAATATTCTCAGCCCAGTGACTGGCTGCACCATTCAGTAAATGGTAACTATCATTATTATTAATCATTACTATTGTGATTATATTACTGCTCTACTACTGTACCAGGAACACAAAACGATGAATGCTTGCCATTTTCAGTTACATATTTGTGTGCTGTTTCCAAAGGAAGGTATTCACATTTTCAATCCTGGGAAAGATGACTCATATTATTCTTTCTTCAAAAACATTTGAAGCAAAGCACCAAGAATTTGGAATAATAATATGCTTTAGGAAAAACATCATATACCAAAGAATGACAGTTATTTCTCACAAGTGCAAAGTCAGAAACTTGAACTTAACTTTTTGCATTAAGCGAACAGATCAGGGATGACAGAGAAGCAGTACTTATTAAGGAGGATCGTCTCCAACCCATAAGCAACAGTGACTCAGCACAGTGACACTGCCTATGCAGATCACCGCTAAGAGCCATTCATTGGTAGTAGACTTTAGCATACGACCCTGTAGCAGACACTGTGGATCCAGCTGCCTTTCTTCTTTTCTCCATCACTACCAGAAAGCCAAACTCCATTAAGCATCAGGCAGCAAAATGCTCAGGGAAGTTCAATTCTGCCTCTGGGAATCAATCATAATTGGCCTAAGCCAGTACTGATAATCTCATTTCCCTTAAATTCACTGGCTTAAGGATGAAAGAGTGACACAATTGGGGTCAATTAATTATAATGGAAAATCAACTGAAGGTTATTTTTTAAATTCTCTGATAAAAGAGTTGAAGAAAAAAGAGAGAGAGAGAAAGGGAAAAAAAGGAAAAAAAAAAAAAAAGAGTCGAAGAAGGAATTCATAGGGCCTGGACTCCATCTTAGGCCTGTTCATGCTGATCATGCTCGGCCACCTCTCCAATGGACTCTGAACTCTGTGTTTAGTGCCTATGGAAACGACAACAGAAGGATAAGACCCCCTCCGGACAGGGGAACCTTGAAGATCGTATCCAGGTTACTCATCGCCTAAGAGAGCACATACACTAATCACCCCTTCCTCCAGACAGGCCATAAATTTTCTGTACCTATCAGAGTGTAACCTCAGGCTTATTGATTATTGGCTAATTGTTTAACTGCCTAAGCACATGGCACATGAATGATGGGTTATTGGGACTGTATTTACCCTTCCTTTGTTTATGTAAGTCTCAAGGAATTTGGGCTGGTGGGTTCGGACAGGTACACATGGGGTATAAAAGATTTTCACAAATGCTGGTCGGGGTCCTTGGCTAAGAGGAGACTCTGCCTTGGGCCCACCGGTGTAATAAACTGCACTCCGCTATCTGCATTGTCCTTCTGAGTGAGTTTGTTTCCCGGAACGCCTGGCTACAACAGAGTCAAAGGAAAAGAAAACACTTTCCTTTTGCTCTTGTCTGATGAGGGCATACTGTTTAGAATGTTAGCAATTATCTTATGAGCATGAGGAGAAAAACAAGAAAATTGCAGTGTAGCTGATCAACAGCTCAAGAATAATTAATTCTGGAGCTTCCCATCTCTAGAGTTTTTATATAAGATAACAGACTTCCATTGTCTAGCCATGTTTAGTCAGTTATTCCCATTACTTGCAACCAAAACCTTCCTAATTAATTCAAACCATAATCCATTCGGTTCTAAACTAAAATTTATGGGTGAAGTGAGAAGAGTTCCTAAAGTTCTCTGTGAAAGTGATGTGTTATGGGGAAATAAATAAAACAATTAACTCTGGCTTGTAATAAATATCCCAAACATTCCTCATACATTAGGATGGAAAAAGAATGAAAAGAAAATGAATTTTAGGATGAGACAGATATGGACTTGAATGGATTCTATCACTTAACAGCAGTGTGATCTTAAGCAATTTATTTAACATCTCTGAGCCTCTCTCTTTTGACTATGTGGATCCTGGCACATTGTTGTTATTCAGTCACTAAGTCATGTCTGGTTCTCTGTGACCCCACAGACTGTAGCCTTTCAGGCTACTCTGTCCATTGGGTTCTCCAGGCAAGAATACTGGAGTGGGTTGCCATTTCCCTCTTCAGGGGATCTTCCTGACCCAGGGATCAAACCCAGATCTCCTGCACTGCAGGCAGATTCTTTATCATCTGAGACACCAGGGAAGCCCATTGTATAGTAGGTTATTTAAATCAGGACTGTGTTTAGTGGTTCACTCTTTCGTGCCCCCTTTAATATACAAAAGTGTCACGGTCTCACAGCGGGTTGGAAAAGAATTTCCAAACGTGAGAGAATGAGAGGGAAATAAAGTATGTTGGAGTGGGAGATGGTGTTAGAACAGCGGGCCAGCTCAAGGGAGAACCGATTTTGAACAGGGATCCTTAGTCCACTTTTATAGCCAGGGTACAAGGAGTGGGATAGGGGTCTTGCAGGTCATTTGCTGATTGGATTGTTGTAGCCACGCGTTCCAGGAAACAAACTCACTCAGAGGGACAATGCAGATAATGGAGTGCAGTTTATTACACCGGCGGCCCAAGGCAGAGTCTCCTCTTAGCCAAGGACCCTGACCAGTTTTTGTGAAAACCTTATATACCCTAAGTGTATGTGCCCAAACCCACCTCCCCAAATTCCCTGAAACTAGTCTGAACAAAGGAAAAGAAAGATACAAAGTTAACCCATGATTCATATGCCTTAAGCCTAGGTAGTTAACAGTGGACAATTATCAATAGGCCTGTGGTCATACCCCAATAAGCATAATAGAATTTATGATTCTATTTGGTTACACAGATAATTAGGGTATTCTTTTAGGTGACGGAGAGTCTAGGTACAAGCCCTGGGGCTCTTCCATCTGGGGGGGGTGGTCTGGTTTTCCAGTTGGTATGTCGTTTCCATAGATACTGGGCATATAGCTCAAAGTCCACAGTCCGGCCCAAGATGGAGTCCTGCTTTCAAGATGGAGCCTGTTCTGTCTGTTTCCTCCAGGATGAGGCATGTATACTGGGTGGGGGAAGAGTAGGGCAAATACCTTCTCCCTATGGGGTAGGAGGGGAGACAGGTTATACTGTTCCATTAATAGTTACAACATGGGGGAGGGAAGGATGATAAGGGTCTGGTTTTTCCATTCCTGCATTCCAAGACCCTCCTTGGTTTTATCTGCTCTTTCCTCCTTGGGTCACCACAATAAGTATCTCAACTCTTTCTGTAGTTTGCTTTAGGAAAAATATATAAAATATATATATTAAAATTTAAAATTGTAACCAGTGTACTGAGCAACTGAACAACTGCAACTGAACCCAGACTCCACAGGGGGCAAGCAAAGAACAATATAGTGTTTTTCTCCCCACTGCCCTTCCAAATCCTCTCTGATTGTTCTTTTCTGTCCCTTGGATAAAATCTTTGGCAGATCTCAAAGCTTTTTCTTGCCATTCTTGGTAAGAAAGAAATGTTCTCCTTATTTTCAGGTCTTAAATAATTCAATTGAATGAAATATCAAAACTTTAAACTCTCATCCAATTGAAAACGTCTCTTTTGCCTCCTTTCTGCTAGGATGGAATCAAGACCTGCAGGAGTAATGCCTCTGCTTCTTCTGTCTCACATCATTTCCTCCACCTGCTGGCTGCCATATAAGATCTCTTAAAAGTTTGGAGCAGGGGTGAAAGAGAAACATAAGGCACAGGAACAGTCCTTGACCAGTAGTTTTAATCTGACTGTGCTAATTTCCAAAAGCACCCTCTTTCCCTCTGGGGCACCATCTTGGGATCTCTGGTGAAGCTGCACCCTTACCTCCTCTGCACCCACCTACATCTGGGACCAGCTGTTTCCACATCTATTGTTGTAGGTGATGCATCCTCAAATGGCCCTGACTTTGCTTCTGAAATGTTGTTGCTGAACCACAAAAGACACCGGGATTCTTGGCCTCTGGAGGAGAAGAATTCAATCTGGGGCCAGTGACAAGGCTTGATCACTCAGAGCTTTTGTGTAATAAAGTTTTATTAAAGTATAAAAGAGAGAAAGCTTCTGACATAGACATCAGAAGGGGGCAGAAAGAGTGCCCCCCCGCTAGTCTTTAGCCCGATGTTACATAGCTACTTCAGTTCAGTCACTCAGTCATGTCCAACTCTTTGCGACCCCATGAATCGCCAGGCCTCCCTGTCCATCACTAACTCCCGGAGTTTACTCAAACTCATGTCCATTGAGTCGGTGATGCCATCCAGCCATCTCATCCTCTGTCGTCCCCTTCTCCTCCTGTCCCCAATCCCTCCCAGCATCAGGGTCTTTTCCAATGAGTCAACTCTTTGCATCAGGTGACCAAAGTATTGGAGTTTCAGCTTCAGCATCAGTCCTTCCAATGAACACCCAGGACTGATCTCCTTTAGGATGGACTGGTTGGATCTCCTTGCAGTTCAAGGGACTCTCAAGAGTCTTCTCCAACACCACAGTTCAAAAGCATCAATTTTTTGGCACTCAGCTTTCTTCACAGTCCAACTCTCACATCCATACATGACCACTGGAAAAACCATAGCCTTGACTTACAGTCCGCTAATTACAGAAAGGAGATGTCTCAAAACTCAGAGACTGGCATGGGCCCCTCATCGACAACATGCATTTTGAGATAACATTGGCACCAGGTTAGTCATCCCGGGCCATAAAACAATTGACATGAATCTTGAAGAAAG
Source organism: Odocoileus virginianus (assembly GCF_023699985.2). NCBI lineage: Eukaryota > Metazoa > Chordata > Mammalia > Artiodactyla > Cervidae > Odocoileus > Odocoileus virginianus. The sequence goes on along the minus strand of NW_027224346.1, from coordinate 583,313 downwards.
GCAGGTTTCCAAGTAAGTACAGTCTCATTAATATAGCTTAAGAGAATATCTGCATGAGCAAAACATACTAGTTTGTCAAGGCAGTTCTGAGTCTTAGCTGGAACATTAAGTACATAGTTCATTAACAGAGCTTAAGACAAACATTTCCATAAGAAAAATGCATTGGTTAGCTCAAGGTCTGAGAAAAGTTAATTAAGTTCAGGTGGAACCACGTGTCATCATTGCAACCCAGAATTTTAAGAGAAACCTCTTTAAATTTGTATAGAGAAGGGGAAAAAAATCTAACACTTGTTTGTTTCCTCCTGCCACTTAAGAGAGAGAGAAAAAATGTCTGACACTTGCAGCCTATTTCCTCCATTTGGAGACCCCTGGCCTTCCTGCCTGTTACCCTCTCACGTCCGCATCTGAAAGTTCATCTGTAGCTTCTTCCCACCTTGGTTCCCTCTCCCTTATCAGGAGGTTTCTTGGGCATGGCCAATTTCAAGATAATAACCCATGCCCAGAGTTAATCTGCAGCGTCCACTCTAGCCCAGAGGAAACATGCTTGTGTTTCTGACCTGCTGAAACACTGTCTACCCTGTCAAATCCAGGTGCAACCATCAACTTCAGAATTTTCAGGTGTGAGTCCAGCATCAGTCGTTGTGTCTGTGCCCCAACTCCAGGGACATATGCCAAGTTCTTCAAGTGGCTCCACTATTGTGCTGGCTTCAGATGAAGGTTCAGTCTCTCCCTTCTTCATCCCTCCTTCTTGGAGGCAAGAAGAAATGTACAGAACCCCACCCTCCTCCCAAATCTCTTTCAAACTTGAGGGCCCCCATTTTCAGTGATAGCCTGAAGTGGGACATGGGCAATGGCAGCAGTTTGGGGCCATACTGATGTAGCCTTGCCTTTTCTTCAGGGTGTGAAAGCTGTTAGTTTCTGCTGTATTATTCTTGGCCTTTGAAACTGAAGGGATTCAGAACAAGCCTCCCCAAAATATGCCAGTGTGGCCAATGGACTATTTTAAGTTGAAGACAACAGAGGCTCAAAAGACTTAGGAAGAGTTTTTTCTCTCCCTCCTCATCTGCCTAAAAGAATTTAGATAAAGGACCTGATCCAGGAAGAAAACCATCACCAGAGGTAACTACAAAGAATGTGGGCTAAGTGTGATGGGCTGGGAGGAACTCTGCAGGGCCCATTTGTTCAACTGCATAGCAAGGCAAACATTTGTTTACCTAACATTTGCTCTTGACATCTTCTGGTGAATTGTTTTCCTTCCCTTAGAAGTACCAGGACCCTACCTGCATCTTCTTAGCTCAGAAAGGCATCAAAACCTCAATTGTCTAAGTGTCAGGAATATCTCACTGTCTTTTTGAGACTCCCATAATATGTAATTAAATTTGGTTATCTCCTATTCATCTCTCTTATGTTAATTTAGCTGATAGGCCAGCTGAAAGAACTGCAGAGGGTAGAGAACAATTTTTCCTCCCTTGCAAAGCTCTGCTAAAACTTTGAGATAACAGGAAATGTTCATTCAATATCCAGTTCCCAAGGTATATTATACTATTAAATGAACATTATAAATGAATACCTTCTCTTGGAAATTGTTTAATACTCCTTCCAGGGGCTACGCCCACCCCCTATGCAGTTGAGGAAGATCACTGTTTCATACATGCTTGCGCTTGTGCTCAGTCGTGTCGGACTCTTTGTGACCCCACCCACTGTAACCCACCAGGCTTCTCTGTCCATGGGATTTTCCAGACAAGAATACTGGAGTGGGTTGCAGTTTCCTCCTCCAGGGGATCTTTCCAACTCAGGGATCAAACCCACATCTCCTGTGTCTCCTGCATTGGCAGGCGGATTCTTTACCACGGAGCCACCTGGGAAGCTCTGTTTTATTCATAAAAAATATTCAATCTTCTCTAGGTTCTTCTTGGGGCCCAAGCATGTTTGAATCCACTCAGATTTGGTACCTGGGATCAAGGATCAGTAGAGACCTCTGCCCAGATATAATATGTAACTTTGGTGAGCTGTAACCGGTAGCTGAATTTAATGAGGTTTACAACAAAACTGAAGATGCTGAGATTCTTCAGCCATGGTAAGTTAGGGTTCCCTAGGTCATTAGAACAGGAAAGACTCTGTCTAAGGGATCAGTAAGATCTGAACTTTGAGACATCATCTCAGCCATTGTTTCCTTTTGCTATGACAGGAGCATCTTGGGGTTGGAATGCTCATATAAAGCCATGAAATTGAGTCATAATGACTGGAGATGTGAACACATAATTTTATCCTCACTGGCTTCATGGTCATGACAACTGAGTTCACATTGCAGAGACCAGTCCCTAGAATGCTGTTTCTCATTTTGCCTAGAATGGTTGCAAAATATTTGCAGTTCTGCTCTTGACTAGATAATCTGAGTCTGGATTTTCCCATAAAGTCTATATCAATATGATTCTGAGCTTTGAAAGGATTTTAAAGGCCCAAAGATATGGATAAGGGAGAAAATATTCTACCAAGAAGGTTATAACCCTCAGAGTATCATTCCACAGGACATGATGCTATCAAAGTGTTTTTTTATCAATGTATCTCTGCTAACCCTGGGTGCCAGCACAGTAATGGAATAGACTCAGGAGCATTTGCTCGTTGGAGGAATCAGTTCATTTCCCAGATCTTATCAAGTCCTGATGGAGTTAGAAATTGGTTTGGAAACTCCTCTAGGAGTTTCTACAACACTCATCTCTGGATAGGAGCCTGTATGAAGTGATTTCCATTTCTTAAAAGCCCTGAAGAGTAGGAGCAGGATTAATTCTGTGAGTTATGGCTCCTATTGGGATTCCCAGGTGGTGCAGTGGTAAAGAATCTGGTCGCCAATATAGGAGATGCAGGAGACTCAGGTTCCATCTCTGGGCTGGGGAAATCCTCTGGAGTAGGAAATGGCAACCCACTCCAGTATTCTTGCCTGGAAAATTCCAGGGACAGAGAAGCCTGGTGGGCTACAGTCCATGGGGTCTCAAAGAGTTAGACATGACTGAACGACTGAGCACTAACGTGCACGTGCGTGCACACACACGCACACACACACACACACACGCACACACACACGCACACACACACACACACACACACACACAGATGCCACAGTGTGGCAACTCATTGTCATAAAGTCCTATATCCCAGAGTCTGACCACCATGGGTTGCACAGGAAACATAACAATGCGAATGAGACTTCTTTTGATCAGAGATTAAGGGCGGGTGATAAATGAAAATGATTCCTACTGCCTAGCCTATAGTGACAAGTAATTTGGAGATAGCTAATTTTTCTTTCGTATTCCTGAATAAGCCTCATCACTCCTGGCTGCCACCCAACCTCAAAGCATGCAGGCACTTAAAAGTAAATGTCAACCTTCAGGTCATGTATATCCTAAACTGTGCTCCACCATGTTGTCTAAGAATATATGAGACCTAAGAGTGGAATGCAAATCTGATTTGCTAAAATATTATTCAACTTGAGCACTGACAATGCAAAGTGTCAGTGTAACAGCAGCTGAACTTTGAAAAATCCACATACTCTTCTCTTTTGCTTTTCCTAGTCACGACCTTCTCTTTAAAGAGCTAAACACTCATCTTTGGGAATGGGTGGTAATTAGGAATGAAAGAAATAACAGGCAGCTTCTGACATGGAAACTAGGATTTTACAATGAGAAACAGTCAAGGTGAAGAAGATTTTTTTTTTCTACTTCTCTTTGACTCCTACTTAATATGCTAGGAGCTAGACTTGGCAAACCATATCATAGAAGTTTTCCTATTTTGCTTAAACACTGTGCCAAGAAACTTCTTACTCTATAGGTGGGTGGAAAGAAGATGTGATAGAGAAGAAGTAAAAGAAAACCGTCCTCTTGGCCTGGGGGATGGTGAGAAGGGAAAGAGGGATCAGAGGAAGGGAAAGTGGACAGTGAGAAACTCATACTCCAAGGTAGTCATCTTGTCCAGGTGGGATTCTGGGAGAGTTATGCCTAGTGGCTCCACTTCAACAGGTTAGGAGGCCTCAGTGCTGAGGTCCCTCCCTGGGAGAAAGAAAGAGAAAGAATTTAATTTGCACTCCAAAACCTGCTGTGGTACCCATGACATGGACACAGAGTTGGGAGCCAGAAGCTAGCCATGGGACCTGTTGTGGCAATGGGATAGATGATCCCACAGTGCTTTCAGGATGGACAGCCTGGCAAGGGGCTGGCTGGGGAAACACCCAAAAGGTCTGCAGCCAGAGAGAGTTGAAGGAAGGCCAAGCAAATAAGGAAGGATGACCAAGCCCTGACAGAATCAGGGGAAAATAGACCACTTTAGGAGCCACTGAAATCTGTAGACAAAACTTGGATGAACTGACCAGTACACAATCAAGAACCAGGACAAGACCATACAGATCCTCTCTCCCTACCTGTTGGGAGCCATTATGGGAGATCCCACCCATGACAAGGTCATGAGGAGAAGACCTGAAACGCAAGGCTGTTCAGGCTACAAGGGACCCTCCAGGTTGACCCCGGCCTCTACCCCACCCTGTAGCCTCCCCCTCTTGCTGTTGTCCTTGTTCGTCCTGTTGTGGATCTTTGCATTGCCTGCCGAGAGCTCTCCTGCTCCTCTTTCACTAAATAAAGACCAACATAGAACCCTAATTAATAAATCTCCTGGACGCTGGTTCCCTATGAAGGGGCCAGGAATGAAGGAAATGTTTCAAGTAAAAACCCTTTTGCTGGCACTCTGGCTTGTTTGGCAGATGCGTACTAATGCACATGACTGCTCACAACACCTTAATCATAAACAGCATAAAGAACCTGATCACAAAAGGCCCTGATAGGCACAGAGCCCTTCGGGGGGTGAGAAAGCCCTATTAGAGAACACAAAAAATATTATTCTAAAAGTGGTTATTGGATCAATGTTTGATTGCTGTTAATGTGCTGAGGTTGTGCAGTAAAAACTATTGTTAATATAGTTAAGGATTTAGAAAAATAAGAGTTTAGCCCTAGTGTGGAAACAATAAGATAATTGTTAATTTTAATCAAGAGTGCTAAAACAGAGGCTGCCTCATCAGAGCCACAGAGTCTTTGTGTGCTAAACTTTTTAGATAAATAGCTGAGAACTTTTGCAAAAAAGGCTGACATTTGCATTAACAGGATTGTATTTCTACTATGTTGCAACCTGCTGTACCATGAGACTGCAACTTTTCTGTTTTCTGCTAAACTCAAGGCAAAATAGAACAATAAAGAATAGACTACGGAAAACAGTTTTGCCTTCACCTAGGTCATAAAATGTTAATAGGCCCCAAGGCCAGAAGATAATGTACAAAGATCCACTATGAAAGAAGACTCTCATGAACAAAGAAGTATGCAGAAAACACCCTGGTTTCATGAAGGACAAAACTGACGTAATGTTAAACTAAACTTTGTATGCTTATCTTTCACCTCCCCTTAGAAATGTACTAACTTAGGGTATAAAAGCTACGGTGAAAAATAAAGCATTGCCAGACTCTGCTGCACATCCCGGTCTGGTCTCTTTCTTTCTCTCTCTCTCTCCGGCACCTACCTCAAACCATAAGAATATAATAAGCTGTAATCTTCCCCATGTACTTTCAGGTAAAAGGGCAGTGAGAAGTGAAAATGTGAAAAATCTGAGAACCGAAAAATTTTCTAATGAGGTGGTTAAGTTACTGGTTGAAATATGAAACCAGATCAATCAAGTTAGTCTTGTTTCATTTTTTCTTTCCCACCACCTACCAGGCCATAAGACCAGATCAGCTATAGACAAAATAAAGAAGCTAAATTTTTTCTAAATTTCTGTATTGTGAGTAACTTGCAATCCTGCTACAGAACACTGAGATGAAATAATAAGTTCACATCAGACTGCATTTAACCCCACAAAAATAGTCTTTTATTCCTCAGGACTTTGTTATTAATAAAGATCTTTATTTATGAGAGATTTTAGTACGTGAAATTGGCTTCCCAGGTGGCACTAGTTGTAAAGAATCCACCTGCTAGTGCAGGAGATGCAGAAGACTTGGGTTCAATCACTGGGTTGGGATGACCCCCTGGAGCAGGAAATGGCAACTCACTCCAGTTATTCTTGCCTGGAGAATCCCATGGACAGAGGAGCCTGGCGGGCTACAGTCCACAGGCTTGCAACAACTCAGACACAACTGAGCACACGTGCACTACTACTACTTAGTACATGAAGAATGGTCACTATTATTTGTACTGTGGTTAATAGCCTATATTTTAATCTCATGGATGTAATAAGAGTGGTAGACTATATTACTTGCTCACAAGTCTTCCTTCCCTCCCCTCCTTTGCCATGGTTCACTGCAGGCAGAGCGTTCCTTACCTTTTTGATGTTGGCCTTGGCCATGTGACTTGCTTTGACAATGGAATGTGGGTAGACAAGAGAGCCTGTCAGTTTTGAGTCCAGATAATTACCCATTTCTACTCTCTTCTCTTGTACTTCAGGCATCTGACTTGAAAAGACCCTTGAGTATTCACTGATCCCACAATAGAAACACATGGAACATACTTAATGCAGAGTTCAAAGGAGACTCACCAGTCCCCACCTACAGGCCGTGAACATGAAATAAGAGATTCAGGAGTCGTATTTTATACATTAGTATTATAGCAGGAACCTGACTGATGCATTAAGCAATCAGCATTTCTTTTAATACTAAGCAATAAACATTATCCAAAATATTCATACATTCAAATTCCCAATAAATCACAGATTTAACAAGTCAAAACTTCTCACTCAAGCATTGATTACAAATTTATTTAAAATTATAATGTCTAAATAATGGCTTAGGGACTTCACTGGAGGTCCAGTGGTTAAGAAACCACGCTTCCAATGCAGGGGACCTGGGTTCGATTCCTGGTCAGGGAACTAAGCTCCCACAGGTCACATGGCCAAAAAATAAAAGTAAATAAATAATGATTTAAAATCACAAATTAACATATCAGATTCTTATAAATGCTTTAAAAACTTATAATGAGGACAAAACATACACACATATTATGCTGATCATTAGCACTGAAGGATTTGGTTAGGCAAATTGTTGCTTCTCAATTGGATTTGGAATTCAATAATACAGTTCTACCACAAACTAGTGATTCTACCCCAAACCACAGGTTACTAAATTAAACCCCTATTATAGTCAAAACTCACTTTTACTTTTAATTAATTGCTTCTCATATAGATTTTAATGTTTTGATACATAGTTTTTCTCTACAAAATGTTACATTTTTTCACATTTTCTATGCCTGGCCATGTAGAACCAAGTAGCTTACCACTCTGACTTAACAGTTTAACGTGAAGGTTTAATTGAAGGCTTCCATTTCATGTGTCTCATTATAACTAGCAGAATATACAGATCAGGGTTTTGCAAACTTTAAGGTACATGCAAATCACCTGTTCAGTTCAGTTCAGTTCAGTCGCTCAGTTGTGTCCAACTCTTTGTGACCCCATGAATCGCAGCATGCCAGGCCTCCCTGTCCATCACCAACTCCCAGAGTTTACTCAAACTCATGTCCATCAAGTTGGTGATGCCATCCAGCCATCTCATCCTCTGTCGTCCCCTTCTCCTCCTGCCCCAACCCCTCTCAGCATCAGGGTCTTTTTCAATGTTAAACTACAGACTTTGATTCTTTAGGTTTATAGGACCTGAAATTCTACATTTCTTTTTCTTTCTTTCCTTTTTTTTAGATTCTACATTTCTTGCAAGCTCCCAAGTGATCCTAATGCTACTGGCCCTTGAACCACACTTTGCATAGCAAAGATGTAGATATATCTTCTCCTGGGTGGTTAGGGGTTGAGTCTATGTAGCCAATTCTCTTTGGTATAAATGACTCTTTTATTTTCTTGGAATATATTATCTTCTTGCACAACTAATGGGTGTGCTGAAAAACTATCAAACCCTCATTCTATTACTTCATGTGGCTGGTGGTGTTGATCATTTTTTCTGTTTCTTGTAACAATATCTACCTCTACTATTGCCTGTATATAGACATAAAAATAAGGACATTTATATACTTTATATGGAGAAGGCGATGGCACCCCACTCCAGTACTCTTGCCTGGAAAATCCCATGGACGGAGGAGCCTGGTAGGCTGCAGTCCATGGGGTTGCTAAGAGTCGGACACGACTGAGTGACTTCACTTTCACTTTTCACTTTCATGCACTGGAGAAGGAAATGGCAACCCACTCCAGTGTTCTTGCCTGGAGAATCCCAGGGACGGGGAAGCCTGGTGGGCTGCCATCTATGGGGTCGCACAGAGTCGGACACGACTGAAGTGACTTAGCAGCAGCAGCATGTGAGGGCTTCTCTGGTGGTGCAGTGGATAGGAATCCATGTGCCAGTGCAGGATACCTGGGTTCAATCCCTCATCTGAGAAGATCCCACTTGCCAGAGAGCAACTAAGCCCCATGTGGGCCACAACTATCGAGCCTGTGCTCTAGAGTCTGGGGGCCACAACTACTGAAGCCCTCATACCCTAGAGCCTAGGCTCTGCAACTAGAGAAGCCACAGCACTGAGAAATCCACACACCACAACTAGAGAGTAGCCTCCGCTTTCCACAGCTAGAGAAAGTCCATGCAGCAACAAAGAACCAGCATGGCCATAAATAGATAAATAAAAATAGAATTAAACAATAAATCCTTGTGTGAGGGGTACATTCTCAATATTTTGGGAAAGGAACATCCTTATCTCTAAAGAAGAGGAATCTGAACAGTTTTCTATACTTTTGGCTCATATCCTTTTTTGTCCTATCACATTGTTCCACCACTCTCTACTCTTCATCAGACCTAGCCTTAAAACACTCAAGTACAACCACTTCAGGTCTTCATTTCCTTATGAAGTGTCCCATAGAACTTATGTTAAACAAATTTGTATGCTTTCTCTTATGAATCTGTCTTTTGTTACAATGGTCCCAGCAAAGAACATAGAAAAGTAGAAGAAAGTCGTATTTTTCCTCCACAATAAACCATTTTGTAGTTGTTGTTCAGTTGCTCGGTTGTGTCAGACTCTTTGGGACCCCATGGACTGCAGCACGCCAGGCTTGCCTGTTCTTCACACCAGTAGTATCTCCCAGAGCTTGCTCAAATTCATGTCCATTGAGTCGGTGATGCCATCCAACTGTCTCATCTTCTGTCATCCCCTTCTCCTCCTGCCTTCAATCTTTCCCAGCATCAGGGTCTTTTCCAATGAGTCAGTTCTTCCCATCAGGTGGCCAAAGTATTAGAGCTTCAACTTCAGCATCAGTCCTTCCAATGAACACCCAGGACTGATTTCCTTTAGGATAGACTGGTTGGATCTCTTTGCAGTCCAAGGGACTCTCAAGAGTCTTCTCCAACACCACAGTTCAAAAGCATCAATTCTTTGGTGTTCAGCCTTTCTTTATGGTCCAACTCTCACATCCATACATGACTACTAGAAAAACCGCAGCTTTGACTAGTCAGATCTTTGTTGGCAAAGTGAAACATTTTATGACAATGTAAGTTGTAATGAACTAATACTTCAGTACAAAGGATTTTTTCCATAGAAATGCAAATTAACAGTTGAATGCAATTTATTATCACTGTAAATAAACCCATTTTCATTTATTTGTAAATTTCTTTGGCATTCCTTATTGACTGTGTGTGTATGTATATATATATATATACATATATGTATATATATATATATATGTATATATATATATATTTCTTTGAATTCTCCTTTGATCAAGTGGTAACACAGGGCTGTTTCCCTCATTAATTAATGAGTCACATAGATTCTATATCTACATAAGAATGTCATATAGAAATAATGGCTGCTTTTATTTATTTATTTTTTTTTTGCTTGTTCAATAAGTTTATTATTGTCTTATCTGAAAAATCTTGATAGAAAATTGTGGTTTGGTTTAACTCTCGGCAGCTCGTTCCTGAGCTCTAAGGAAGCTTGCCTTCTTCTGAGCTACCCGATCTTTCTTCTGGGCAAGTGACATTTTGGGACGGTTCCACCTCTTCTTTTTAACTTCTTTCTTTTTTCTTTTTACATAGTGAAAACTTTTAGTTGGAATTAGCCAGCTGAACTCAGTTTAGATGATCCCAATTTTGTTGGCAACATCCAAAGCATCATAGTTGACTTCTTTCTTAGGCTTCTTCTCATACACTGGATTCTCTCGTATTGCAGCATGAGCTTTCTTATACATCTCCTCCATCATGTCTGGAGTTACACTGTTCTTTATGTACTGAGAGAATTGTTTCTTGTAAGCATCTTCATCTTCTTCAATCAGGTAACGCATGTAATCTGCAACGTTCTGTCCCATGATGTGCTTTCGGTGTACCTCAGCACTGAATTCTTTGCTTTCTGAATCATAACCAGGGAACCGTTTGGTACTGTGAGGGATAGACAAGCCTCCATCGACAGCTCCCTTTAGGGCCCCAAAAACTTTATTCCCAGTAGTAGTTCTGGCAAGTCCTGCATCCAAGTAACAGGTGAAGGCACCAGGTTGACCATCAATACTTTCCACATTGTATTCATCTCCAGTCACTTGACTTGGCCTTCATAAATTTTGTCCATACCAAACCTATTAAGAAGCCTGCGGGCCAGCAGCAGGCCAGTACAATATGCTGCAGCATAATTTGTCAGGCCAACCTTCACACCATATTTTGGGAGTTCGTGAGCATAAGCTGCACAAACTATCATATCTCCTTCTATACGGGCATAAGCAATCTGACAAATGATATCTCTGTTCGTTACACGAACAATCATTCTGTATTTAGGTGTGTTGTACTTATTTTTATCTTGGATTACCAATCGTTTCCGAGCATAGTAGTCAGTTTTGCCCTCTCGCCTTCTTCTGAATTTCACTTGGTATCTCTTGAAGTAGGCCTTGTTCTTGACAACTTTCACAAACCCCATCCTGCGGAACAGAACCCCGATTCTGCGGCTTGCCACAGAGCTGCAGAACCAGCACAGCTCTGGAATGGCTGCTTTTAAAAATTATCCTTTAGCAAGACATAGAAACTGGAAAGGAAAAGCCACTTACTGTTTTATTCACTATTTAATATCATTAATAAGTAAAAATTGGACAGATCTATTCATCTTCACCATTCTTTTGTCTTGTATCCATCTTTTTTCTTACATTTTAATCTTTCTTTTATCATTAGAAACTTAAAAAATAATCGTTTGATTGTGAATTTTTCAAAATTTTGACAACAAAGTGCTAGTTGCTCAATCATGTTTGATTCTTTGTGACCCCCTGGACTGCAGCCCCACCAGTCTCCACTGTCCATGGAATTCTCTAGGCAAGAATACTGAAGTGGGTTGCCATGCTCTTCTCCAGGGGATCTTCCCGAACCAGGGATCTGACCCAGGTGGTTCAGATGCTTTACCATCTGAACCACCAAACAAGAACACCTTTAATATGGTGCCTATGCCCTTTTAGCACTAACTCAAATGTATTTTTAAAGAATTCTTGTTTTCTGGCAATAGAAGGATATTTCCTGACCCATTGCAATTTTTTTTTTCCTGTTTCTAATCTTGGAAAATGCTATAGTCCAAGAAGTCCAGGCTCCTTTTTGGTGAAAAAATCAAAGACCCAAATATTGGCATTATAAGTACCCACGAGAGTTAGTGGTGAGTGAATGCTACTGCTGCTGGGGCACTGAAGTCAGTGTCAGAAAATATATATGTTTTTGAAGTCTTGAGTTCATACTCATTTCCCTGTGTATTAAGTTGCTATGTCATACTTTTCTTATAGGCTGCGGATTTACTGACCCCTGAGACCCTTCACCATATTTCTGATAGAGAAAACATGCTATGCCCTAGAGAAACACATAGACTTAGCTTTCTAGATGCACAGAAGGTGGCTTGGGGGAAAGCTGCAAAACAAATATTTGTATCTTAATTTTAACTTATTTCCTTGTCCTAATCTTCTACATACAGTTATTCACATATGACCAGAGAATGGAAGAGAGTTGGAAATCACAAAGATTTGGGAAAATCACTCAGAGACAGAATGAGGACAAGATATGAATCAGAAACAAGAAATCAAAGATTCTGTCTTAAACAATCTCCATTCCTCTGAGTTCAAACTGGATTCCCACACTGGATGAAGTGAAATATTCATTCTAACCTCTCCCTTGGTGGTGAGGGAGAGTCAGTCTTCTCTGAACACTCTTTAGCTTTCTCTAAAGCAGGGAACACACTTTTCTTTTTTTTTTTTTTTTTTTTACACTTTTCTTTTTTACTGTAGGAGGTTTTTCGCTTTGGCTATGAGAACCAAGTACCACTTGATTCTAAAGAGTTTTCCTCTTTCCAGCTCATTCCCCACTGAGCTTCCTTCCCTTAGTTGCCCTTTCAGAACAAATTGCATCTTGCCTCACCCAGAGAACTAGAGCCATGACTAATGTCAGGTTCTTGGATCTAAGCATTAAATACAGCTGCATCTGAGTTCATAGACTCAGGCATCCTCTTAGTCCCCATGTGAGGCAGCCCAGAGGGTGAAGGGAGCATAGCACCTGTCCATGGATTGGTTGTGCCTTAACACGGAGTTCATGTGACTTGGGGCCAATCTCTCTCTTAAAATCTAGATTATTTCTCAGACGATCAAATCAACATTTAAGTGCCTACCTCTTCCACACACATACACACATACACAAACACGCACAAATACACACACAAACACACCTCAAATAGTTAAATGCTTTTGTGCTATAATAAGATTCTTCCTAAAACTATATCACAAATAACCAGGTAAAGAATGGACTTGAATGATTTCTATACACTTTGTGAGAATACTGTAGGGCCTATCAACCAATAATGATATTTCTGTCTTGAAAATGACTTCCTCTCTCCTTGTCTCTGTGAAGCAAGTCATAGTTAATGCCCAGTAAGTACAAAGCAACAAAGTGTTCTGTTCAGTTCTGATGGCTGAGAAATTAATACTACTCTCAAAGAGAAGTTGTCCTTTAAGAACCACAAATGAGCCAAATCTGGGGACACACGTGGTTACTATCTCTTTGAATCATTTGTGGAAGACAAAATTTAGAGGACTCAGCCTCACAAATGGAGGAAGATGAGGAAACGTATAGAAGATTTTCACTAATCAAAGACATGAAGGTGAGGGTAACAGGATACCTTATTTAGCCTTACTTCCTGAAAAGATGCTGAAACATGAACAGGCAATTCACAAACTCCGTTTAGTATTAGGTAACGTTTACAGACAAGAAGCATTAATGTTTATCGTCTAGTTAAGCTTGTATATGTTTACTTCATTTCACTGAGTGTTTGCTATGTTAGGACTAAGGATACAAAGGTAAGAAGGAAGAACAAAGCCCTGCTACCATAATTTCACTTGGTCCTGACTTTACAAGCAGTTCTTTGACTCGTTTCTTTTTTAAATTTTTTTATTTTTAATTGAAGGATAATTACAATATTGTGTTGGTTTCTGCCATACATCAACATGGATCAGCCATAGGTATACATATGTCCCCTCCCTCTTGAACCCTCCCACCTCCTTCCCCATCCCACCCCTCTAGGTTGTCACAGAGCTCCAGCTGGGTTTGGCTTCCTGGAGTCACACGGCAAATTCCCACTAGCTATCTATTTTACATGACTCTTGAATTTAAAAGCAGCAGCTTTGGTTGTGAAGGCAGCTAGAAGGGAATGATCATTTTGCCTAAAGAGCTCTCACTGGGGAACTAGCTGGTGGATAATAGATGTTTCTGAGCACCCAAAACCAATTTCACGCGTTCCAAATACTGAAAGTCACAGGATGAATCCTTAGGTGTGCCTCCTGGAGCCTTTATTCCTACTTTATACACAATTCTAGCCATGGTGGTACATGAAAATACTGGCTCCCTTACAAAGACACATTTTGAGAACTTTCAAAGTTAATACTGGAGGGAGATTCTTCAGTAGGGAGGGAGAGGGGAACAATGCAGTCCTGGTTTATCCTCATCTGATGCTAGTAGCTTTGTTTTCAAGGTATATTTGACCCACACCCACAACTGACAAAAGGGCAAATGGTGCCATAGCCCTAGAAAGTTAGAGGTTACCCTGAAGGATTTGATAAGGTGTTATGATTTTATAACCTTTAGAGAAATTAACCCAGAAGATACTATGGTTTTATTACCCTGTAGAATGTTACCCAGGTTTTTATCTCACTTGGCCACATTTCCTTTTGCTAACTGTATACACATTTGTGTGTGTGTGAAAGCAAGGAGACCAACTCTATTGTCTAATTGCTTAATTCCTGATTCCCTCACTAATAAAAATTAGATGCGTGAGTGCTAAGTTGCTTTAGTCATGTCTGACTCTTTGCGACCCTATGGACTATAGCCCTCCAGGCTCCTCTGTCCATGGGATTCTCCAGGCAAGAATACTGGAGCAGGTTGCCATGCCCTCCTCCAGGGGATCTTCCCAACCCAGGGGTCAAACCTGCATCTCATGTCTCCTGCATTGGCAGACAGGTTCTTTACCACTAGAACCACCTGGGAAATCCAAAAATTAGATACATTCTAACAAATAACTTTGTTCAAGAATTTTGCTTTTAAAGTTCTGTATTCTTGTAGCTAAGTTGATAAAGAATCTGCTTGCAATGCAGGAGACCTGGGTTCGATTCCTGGGTCGGGAAGATCCTCTGGAGAAGGAAATGGCAACCCACTCCAGTATTCTTGTTTGGAGAATCCCATGGACAGAGGAGCCTGGCAGGCTACCGTCCATGGGGTTGCAAGAGTTGGACATGACTTAGCAACTAAACCACTACCATTTGCTTTTAAAGCTCTGTCACACACATTATCTGAGATACTTAGCTGTTCTTCAAAGACTGAGAGAATTTCAAGGATATCTCATCTATGTTACCTTCTTCTTAGATCCTACCGCGTCTACAGAAGGAGGCAACCATCTCAACATTCATTCCAGAGTATGTTTTATTGGTAGTTTTGATGGCTTTGTGGTTGGGACCAGGAGCGATGTATTCTTAGCTCACGGCAGCTCCTTAGGCCTCTCCTTCTCAGCCGCTCATCAGTTGATTGGCACCATGAAGGACCTGATCAGGACCTTTTAGATACATCAGTGTAAGTATCTGAATGTAACAAAGTGCCAAAACTCTGTGCCAAGAGACATGTACCCAGAAGCCTTTCTTAAAGAACTTTGTAATATTTATAACTCCAATATATTTGCTGTTTCTATTACAGCTTCCCTGGTAGCTCAAATAGTAAAGAATCTGCCTGCAATGCCAGAGACTGGGTTCAATCCTTATTTGTTTCCCTAAAACAAGTGTTAAAACTTCAAATAAGAAGAGCCTATGTTGAAGGATCATGAGAATAAATTTTCCTTTTTTATTTCTGTTCTTCCTCTATAAATAAGCACTGTTAGCAATTTGATTTATAGTTTGGTTTCCAGACAGTTTTTCTATGTATTTTCAATATGTTCTGCTATCTTTCCATATCATAGGCTATCTCTTTGAACCCCTTCCTCACAGTTATGAAAGATTTTCACAAAAGACTTTGAATGTTGGTACCAAAATGGAATACTTGAAAACTGTGCTCAACCTATTTGGGGATTTAGGAAAGAACTGCTTGTAATTTTTCTGTTTTGTCTATTGTTGGAAAGACTTATGGAGTATGGGGAAAGGTTGGTGAAAACATGGAGAAGACAATAGAAAAGAAACTTAGAGAAGCTGGAAAGAGTTACCTAGAAAGTCTGGTGTATAAGTCTCCAGTGAGAAGGGGGTGTGGGAGCAGAATTCTCACAGACTTTACAGGGTCGCTCCCATCTGACAAATGGTGAGGACAGACATATGTGCAGGAGAACACAACTGTCCTTAAAAACATGGGAGTGAGTGCGGCTGAGAAACTGAGAAAAGAGCAGCAGATGGCTATTCAACATAAGCTGGACAAAGATGTTTGCTACCAAACTCAGCTTCCGGTGTTCACTGCTGTAAAGCCAGTACTGGAGAGGGAAGCACTGATTGGAAAAGGAAAGCTTACCTTTATTCAGCAGGCCAGCAACCTGGGGAAAAGGCAGACTTGTGTCCCAGAACCAACGCCAAAGATTCTGCTTGGCCATGAAAATTTTTCACTCAAGAGACCTGAACACTCTGATGGATTTCAGGCAAGTACCTATGCGAATGGTAAGCATTTGAAGGTGGTCAGGCCGAGTCATATTGGGTGCACATCCAGTTACTATTTATAGCAGAGGAAGTTTATTCATGAGGCAACGAGGCAAGGAGATGGGAGAACAAGTGTCAGCTCTGCCCTCTGGAAGGCAAAATATTTATGGCATAGTAAAGCAGGGCGGGGCTCCCCTGGGGGCTCAGTGGTAAAGGATCCACTTGCCAATACAGGCACACGGGTTCGAACCCTGATTCCAGAAGATCCACACGCTGCAGAGCTACTAATCCTGTGCCCCACAACTACTGACCTGTGTTCTAGGGCCCAGGAGCTGCAGCTACTGAAGCCTGAGCACCCTAGAGCCCATGCTCTGCAACGAAAGAAGCCACCACAATGAGCAGCCTGCAGGCAGAAACTAGGGAGTAGCCCCCGCTGGCCTCAACTAGAGAAAAGCCTGCTGAGCAACCAAGGCCCAGCACAGCCAAAAATAAATAAATAAAATAAAAATAAATTTTAAAAGCAGGGTGGTTTTAGGAGTGGGGAAAGGTGATTGGAGGTAGGGGAAAGGTGAGATAATCGTTGTTCTGCAGAGGTGTTTCTGGGTTACATGCTTCTTCATGGGATACATGTTCAAAAATGGTGCAGTTTTTAGCCTCCTGACGTCAAAAGGTTATTCACTGGACACCTGGGCAGGCCCAGTCTGGGGGCTGGTGGTCCCAACCACTCTTGACCAGTTTGAACTGGGTAAGAGTCAACTCTAGGTTTCTAGAAAACAACTTAAATCCACCTGTTACCATAGTGACCCATACGTCAGAGACGTTATCTAGAGGGGTGGTTAAGGAGCCCTGTAATATATCATCTGGGCTACATGAAGCTTGGAGGGTAGACAATTAAGAAAAACAACAACTAAATTAGTTGTTTAAGAAAAACAACTCATTTACTAAGTAGTGAAGGGAGGTTACAGACAGAGAGGGTTTTAATAAACCTATTCGCTTATCTACTGTTTTGTAAGACACACTTGGGATTTAAGATGCCAGTTTCTGTTAACCCTATAGGGTACAGTTTCAATTCTACATGACAACAAACTGTGCATTTCTCCTTTGTACAAAGAGAACAACCATCGCCTGGGCTAGGATCTGTGGCGTAATTTCAGCCACTGTGTTGGGTTGGCCTGGGTCAGTAGACAGCAACCATGAGGTTCAGGGTCAGCAAGAGCAGTGACAGTGCAGATGGTCTCTGGGTGTTATAGCCCGCTTTCTGGGAAACAAACTCACTCAGAAGGACAGTGCAGATAGTGGAGTGCAGTTTATTACACCGGCGGGCCCAAGGCAGAGTCTCCTCTTAGCCAAGGACCCCGACGAGCATTTGTGAAAATCTTTTATACCCCATGCGTAGGTATCCAAACCCACCACCCCAATTTCCTTGAGACTTACATAAACAAAGGAAGGGTAAATACAACTACAATAACCCCATCATTCACGTGTTATGTGTTCAAACAGTTAATAATCAATAAGCCCGCAGTTACATTCCAAACAGTTAATAATCAATAAGCCCGTGGTCACGTTCCAACCAGTTAATAATCGATAAGCCTGTGATTACATACTGATAGATATGGAAAAAAAATTATGACCTGTCCGGAGACAGGGGTGATTACGGTGTGTTTCCTAGTAACCTGGATGTGATCTTCAAGATTCCCCTGCCCAGAGGGCGTCTTATCCTTCCATTGTCACTCGCATAAGCTCTAAGCACAGAGTTCAGAGTCCACTGGAGAGGTGGCCGCCCACGACCAGCACGGACAGGCCTGAGATGGCGTCCAGGCCCTATGAATTTCTTCTTCATGGGTAACAACAGCGTGGGCTGGTCAGGGCATGCGTTCGGTCTGCTCGGGTTTCAGAAGGCAGTGTACCAGGCATTTCAGTCAACAAAGAAACAGCAGCACATTTTGGAGTATTACATCAGGGCTGTTCTGTGGAATCCTCTGACCTCAAGGGGGTACACTGAGTTTGGGTTTAAGAAGGAAAAATTATAGCTAGACAGACAAATATTTGGGCGTGAATCAGAATGCCTGGGGCTTCTTGTATATACAGTTCTTGGGGAGTAAAATTCAAAAAAAACTGGACTTCCTGCAGTCATGCATGCCACACTAAATTGTATAATACAGGGAAGCATGGCTGGTAAGTATCATACGAGGCTATGCTTATCCAGATCACTGTGAATACTTCATTTATTGCTTCTGCTGAATTCTTTTCCTCTTCAGGCTCAAATCTGTACTCTATTTTGCCTAGTGAGTATTCTTTTCTTGTTGGCCTTATCCTGTGTTGTTGAGGGAAACTACATGACGGCCTTGAGGAGAAGGTCCTCACAAGGAACTGGAGAAGGACCAGGGCCGCCAGGCATGTCTCGCTGCTTTGCCCTGGGAAACATTTCCTGCACCTTCTAGCTGGTCATCACACAAGTTTAGAGCACTGACAGACCTTGCACCTAATGAACTCTTGTCCATCTGGTTCCAACTGGATATCTGAAAACCACGAGGACCAAAATGCAACGCTCTTATCCTAGGTGTCAAAGCCAGGACTTAAGACCCCATGGACACTCCATACCCTTTAGCTATTTTCAGACAGCTGCCCACTGCCCCTCCCCATCTCCTTCTACAAGATGGACACATCTGCGACCCCATCCTGAGGGAGCTGGGAGGGAAGAAAGGAGGGAAGACGGAGGCTCCCCAGCATAGACAATCAGAGACTTGGCCTTGACTTGAGTTGTTAAGATAGGACTGCCTCCCTTCTCCAGCTGGCAGGAACAATGACCCCCGGGGAGCTCAAGCCCCCGGGGGAGGAGGAACTTATGGCTTTTACGACTGCATGAGAATAGTGCTGAGAATAACAAACTTGCCTTGAGGAAAGCAGATTGTCTTTTGATCTTGAGAAAATAGAGTCTATGTGTCTCATGAACTTTGTAAACTTGCTGTTATCAACTTTGTACATGCTCAAGCTCCATCTGTGTAACCTTGGTTTTTGTAAGCTATTTCCTTGCTCTCATGTATAAAATGACTCGCTGTAGAAGTAAAGTTTTGTCAGTCTCCCAGAGAGGCTGTCCCTGTCCTTTTTCAGAGTCTACTCCGCCGAGCCTTTCACAAGTGGCGCCCAACGTGGGGCTCGAAGTCACGACGAGTTGAACACGGAGAAAGATTCCTGCAGAAGGAGGTAAGCAGACAATGGGACACCAGGCAAGTAAGATACCTTTTGTTTCACTTATGCATCATTTTTTGAAACAATTCGGCACTAACATTTCTGTTGATCAGTTAACTGAATGTTACCAGCTTGTTTTAGAATACAATCCTTGGTTTCCTGAGGAAGGGACTTTAGATGAACAAGTATGGCAATGCGTTTGAAATAATGTCTTAACTGCATATCGCCGAGGTGCTCAAATTCCTCCCCGATGGTGGGTTACTTGGGCATTGATTCGGACTGTTATCGAACAACTTGATGGCAAAAAGTTGATGTAGAAGTAGAAACGGTGCAATCTTTACATGAATATGAATTAGATGAAAAGGATATGCAAGGTGCTTTACATCATAAGAATGTTCTTTTTAATCAGAAGGGACCCACTGATGTTGGCCATGAGAGCAAACAACCATCTGCTGTTTGTGATTTTTGGTCTCCTAAAACCGAAAGTAATTTTCCCCCACCGCCGAAGGAATTCCCTAGCACCGCTCTTCATTCCGCTCCAGCTCTAACGCTCCCTTCGCAAGTTTGCCTTGATGCTTTGCCACCAGGGGACCTAATTAAACGCGCATTCCCCATCGTATTCAACCAACCACAACCAGGTCATGTTACCTGGAACCCTGCTGATTTTACTTTAGTTTCTGCTTTCAAAAAAGCATGCACTCTTCATGGGCCCACTTCTCCGTACTGTCTTGAATTCCTTCGGAACTGGGCGGATCATTGGCTCCCCGCCGACTTTGCGGCGGTGGATAAAATGGTTTTGGCTCCTCAACAATTGTTGCAATGGCAAATGTGGGTTAATGATGAAGCAAAAGAAATTTTACAGGAACAACAAAGTCACAAAATTCCTGCTCAACTTACTTTTGACATTTTAACAGGAACTGGCACTATGGCTGAGGTAGGGGCTCAATTACAGAATACTGCCCCACCCATGGTATATTGGATAAAGGAGGTTGCCTTGCATGCCTGGGCAAAGGTTGACAGTGCTCTGTCTGATGGGTCTTTCGTCAAAATATTTCAAGGGCCACGGGAAGAATATGCCCAATTTCTAGGAAAACTTAAAGACGCTATAGAGAAATCCATTAAGGATGCTAATCTGCAGCAAATGTTGCTAAAACAGTTGGCATTTGAAAATGCTAATGAGGACTGTCAGAATGTGATCCGACCAATTCGAGAAACCGGATCTATTATGGATTATATGAAAGTCTGTCGAAACATTGGTTCCATTCAGCATAGAGCTAAAGTTGCAACCATGGAAACTCTCGCTTCACAAAAGGCTATGAATTTGAAGCGTTTCAATTGTAGGAAGCCCGGCCATTTGAAGAAGCAGTGCCACCTCCCCACTAGACCAGGGCAACCTCCTCCTACTGTGAATTTCAAAGAGAAAGGGAAACCTCCCGGGCCTTGCCCGCGATGTAAAAATGGGAATCATTGGCTAAATGAATGCAAGTCGAAATATGACAAAGCGGGGAATCTACTATTGCAAAAAAAGGACTGTCAGCCAGGAAACTAAATACGGGGCTACCCTTCAGCCCCGCACACAAAGAGGGGAATCCTCCTAATATTCTTCAGTTGCAGGCAGCTACACAACATAGTGCTTGTGTTGATATTCCTTGTCCTAAAGATATGGAACTTTTGATGATAAATTCTCCTTATAAAATGAACACTGGGTATTATGGCCCGATACCCCCTCAAACCGTGGGACTAATTTTAGGTCGAAGCAGTTGTACCATGCAAGGGCTCACAGTTATGACTGGAGTTATTGATGAGGATTACATAGGGGAAATTTCACTAATGGTTCAAGTCACCCGGAATTTATATTTGCAGAAAGGTGACAGGTTTGCTCAGTTACTTCTTCTGCCATATATAAAACCACAAAAGACTTCTACCACTGCCACAACGGGGGGTTTCAGTAGCACTAACATTACTGCAGGATTAACTACTTTATTACATGAACTTAAAAAACCTTTATTACGACTTAATATTTGGGGAAAAAATTTTGAGGGCATGCTAGACACTGGAGCGAATATCTCCATTATACGCCGCTCCAAATGGCCCCCAGAATGGCCCATGCGACCGGCCTCTAATAGAATAATTGGTGTAAGAGAAGCTAATTCCTTAACCACTTTCGAAAGTGTTTCCTATTTACAAGCTCATGGTCCAGACCAAATTACAGTTTATATAAAACCCTATATTACTGAAGTTCCTATTAATCTTTGGGGCCAAGATTTCTTACAACAAACTAAAGCAAGACTTGTACTTAATGAACCTTTTTGATCGGGGCCACTGAGTTATCGCCAGTTAACGCCGCTACGCCTACAATGGAGATCTAATGAACCTGTGTGGACTGCCCAGTGGCCCCTGACTACAGTAAAATTAGCGGCTTTAAAGGATTTAATGAAGGAACAATTGAATTATGGGAGAATTGAACCTTCTTTTTCTCCATGGAATTCTCCTGTATTTATTATTAAAAAGAAGTCAGGTAAATGGAGAATGCTTATTGACCTGCGCAATGTTAATGACACCATGGTAACCATGGGAGCATTACAGCCTGGTCTTCCAAATCCTGCTATGATTCCAAAAAATTGGCCTGTTATCATTATAGATCTTCAAGACTGCTTTTTTACACTGCCTCTTCATGAGGAAAATAGACAACGTTTTGCCTTTTCTATTCCCACGACAAATAATATTCATCCTGTTCAGAGATATCATTGGAAAGTTTTACCTCAAGGTATGAAAAATTCCCCCACCATCTGCCAATATCTTGTCACCCAGACTTTGCAGCCCGTGAGGGACACATACCCTAACGCTTATATTATACACTATATGGATGATATTCTGCTGGCCAATGCTTCGCCGCTCCAATTAGACAAAATTTTTTCAGACACTGTTCAGCAATTACAAAGTCATGGCTTAATCGTATCAGAAGAAAAAAATCCAATGTATAGAGCCTTTTAATTATTTGGGCTATCTTTTAACAAAAAACAAAGTTAAAACCACATAAAATGTCCATTAGAATGGATTTCATGGAGACTTTAAATGATTTTCAGAAATTGTTGGGCAACATTAATTGGTTGCGACCCTCCCTGGGCATTCCCACATATGCTTTGCAAAATCTTTTTAAAACTTAAAAGGACCTCCAGACTTAAATAGTTCTCGCCATCTGAACTCTGAGGCAAAAGGAGAACTAGAATTAGTAGAAAAACATATTGCTGATGCCTTCGTTCATCGTATCCAATCTAATCTTCCAATTTTTTTATATATTTTTCCCACTATTAGATCTCCTACTGCTGTTATATCACAAGCAAATCCCCCAATAGAATGGGTATATCTCCATTCAAAACAGGCCAAAAAAAATTGTCTCTTATCTTGAGCTTATTGGCACTATTGTTCATCAGGGTCGTGCTCGTATACAAGCGCTCACTAGATATGATCCTGATGGTATATATATCCCCATTTCAAAAACAGAATTTAATGCAGCATTACAAAATAATATCATGATACAGATTGCCTTTTCTGATTTTCAAGGATCTTTACTTCCAAATTTGCCTAAAGGTAAACTTTGGGACTTTCTAAAAACAACTCCTTTTGTTGTCAATTCCATCATATCTGAAACCCCTATTCCAGAAGCACCTACCTATTACATAGATGGAAATAAACAAGGATATTCTGGAATAGTGGGTCCTCACTGGATGAAACGAGTAAAAAGTCCTTTTTCCTCTGTTCAGAGAGCTAAACTTTATGCTTTATATCTTCTACTAGAGTGTGAATCTTCCCCTTTTAATGTACTTACAGATTCATTATACATTGCCTCCATGTTTCCTAATTTTGTCACAGCCCCACTTTCTTCTTCAGATTTGGAATTGACTCAATTGTTTCTGTCTGTTCAGACTCTCATACAATCACGTTCATGCCCTTTCTATATTAAACATATCCGTGCTCACTCAGGTCTTCCTGGACCTTTAGCAGCTGGAAATAATAAGGTTGATAAATTAGTAAGTGCTCTCTTCTCTCCAAAAGAAGAACATGAGCTCCTTCATACCAATGCTAATCGCCTACATGGCCACTATCATATTCCTTTATCTGCTGCTCGAGATATTGTGCGATCTTGTTCTGTCTGTTTCCCATTACATCAACGGATGTCACCATCAGGAGCTAATCCTCGCGGCCTTCATCCTGATGAATTGTGGCAAGCTGATTTTACCCATTTTTCTTTGCCCCTTCCTCTCTGCTTTTCATTGTAGTTGCACCCATTCAGGCTTCATCTGGGCTGTTCCTGCCTCTTCTGAGTCAACTAAAGCAGCAATCCAGGGCTTACTGTCCGCTTTTTCAGTGATGGGCCTACCTCATACTTTGAAAACTGATAACGGTCCCACTTTTACTTCAAAGGGTTTTGCAACTTTTCTTTTGGATTGTAACATCCTTCATCTTCGTGGAATCCCTTATAACCCCCAGGGGCAAGCCATTATCGAACGGGCCCATAGGACCCTTAAATTAACTTTAAATAAATTAAAAGAGGGGACACTCTATACAAAATATGGCCCAAAAGGATATTTACCTCTTACTTTACTTACCATAAAGTTTTTGAACAAATCTTCAGAAAAGATGACTAGAGACAAAAGGCATTTCTTGAATATGCCCAAGACTAATGTTTCTGAGCAATTTTTGAATTTGGATGTTTGGGTTAAATGATTCAATAACTGGAAGCCAAGGGTATTAAAGCTCCTAGGCAGAGGATATGGTCTTGTCTCTACAGATGGAGAAGATATCTGGGCCCCGCAGTGGTATGTTCGTCCTTGACAACAAGGATCCTTCAAGAGCAAAGAAATGGGTGACCCACATCACCAAGAGAATGGCCACAATGTCACTGGAGGAAGAGAAACAACGGAAAAGAAGGAGAACTGCCCCAGCTCAACCGCACCCCACTTGGGCACAGATCGAGAATCTGACAAGGAAAGCTGAAGATGTACTGAAAGAAACTGGAACCCCTTTAACTCCTGATAAACTTTTCTTGGGTATGCTAGCTGTATTGTCCTGTACATCGGCGGTGAGTGCTAATTATACATACTGGACTTACATTCCTGCTCCGCCTTTGTTGCAATTTGTTGATTGGAGTGAACCTAGCCCTCTGGTCTTCACTAATGATAGCCAACACTTCCCTCCTCCATGGTCTAGAGCTGGACCTACTCACCCTGATCAAGAGGGGAAAGCAATCAATATATCCATAGGGTATAAGGTTTTACCTATTTGCTTCGGTGCAAGTCCTCCTTGCATGTCTATATTTCCTCAATGGTGGGGTTATTCCTATAATAATGGCACAGGTTTTAGGTTGGGTTTTTTTGCTGCCACTTCATTTCTGTTAAATCAATCTGAAAGGTACTATCATGGGCAAATTTCTAACAGTACAAATGCTTTATTTTTGCCTGATGAACCTCCCTGTGAAGCAGTATCCTGGCGAAGGAAACATCAGGGTCCTTCATTATTATGGTCTGAGTGCCGGGGAATTTTTGGAAAAATATCTCGTTATTTGAATTTTACCTTTGTTGATTGGGGACCACATGGAATGTTTGTTAATTGCTCTGAATGGGAAGAGAAAACCTGCAATGGGACAAAAAATATTAGATTTAATCATTCTTTGGGGGACTATGGCATCAACAGAATGATATCCTCAATTGGTATAATGGTGGCCTGTCTCCACCCAGGCCCCATATGATCCATCCTCAACTTGGGCCTGAACATTGGCACATCTGGAAAATACCCGCCTCTTTACACCAATTTGCTACCCTTGTAGGACATGCTCGTACTTCAGGCCCCCAAAACTATACTATCACTTATAGTGGCACTGGGTTCATTCAAGCATGTGTACACCCTCCTTTTCTGTTTGCTATAGGAGAATTCATTATTACAAACTCCACACAACTAGTCAATTGCACAAACTGTAAACTCTACACTTGCTTAAACCATAGTTTGCCATTCAATCATAGTAGGGAGGGAATTTTCCTTATGAAACAGAGAGCAGAATTATGGATACCTATTTCTCTTGATGAACCATGGTCTGACTCTATGTTTCTATCATTTTTACTAAAAAGAGTTGTCAAAAGAACTAAACGCTTTATTGGTTGGGTTATATTGGGCGTTGTTAGCCTCATAACAGTCGTGTCTCTTGGCACTACGTCAGGCATGGCCTTACATAATTCCATTCAAAATCATGAGTTCATCACTTCATGGCACCAAGATTCCCATGAGCTCTGGACACGACAAGCAAAAGTTGATCAGCAGATCCAGGCCTGGTTAGATGAAATACAGGATGCTTTGATATATATAGGAGACCAAATAAATCAATTAAAATTACAACTTAAACTGAAATGTCATTGGAAATCTACAGACTTTTGTATTACTAATTTACCCTACAATGCCTCTGAGTACCCTTGGGACTCGGTTAAAGCTCATTTGCAGTTAGAGAAAACTAACTTGAGTCTTGATATTGAAAAATTGAAGAAACAAATACGTGACAGTTATTCTCACTCACCCCCAGAATTATATAGTTCGCAGTTTTATGATGCATTAACCTCCGCCTTGTCATCACTAGACCCTCGATCTTGGTTTCCATCTGCTCATGCTGTCTCATATGTTCTAATAATTCTCATTATATGCATTGGTATTATAGTCCTCCAATGCCTCTAGATCAGATCCTCCCAAACCCAAGCTACAGAAATAAAAATGATGGCTGCAGTCCTAACACTAAAAAAGAAAAGGAGGAAATGTTGAGGGAAACTACGTGACTGCCTTGAGGAGAAGGTCCTCACAAGGAACTGGCGAAGGGCCAGGGCCGCCAGGCATGTCTCGATGTTTTGCCCTGGGAAACATTTCCTGCACCTTCTAGCTGGTCATCACACAAGTTTAGAGCACGAACAGACCTTGCACCTAATGAACTCTTGTCCATCTGGTTCCAACTGGATATCTGAAAGCCACGAGGACCAAAACGCAACGCTCTTATCCTAGGTGTCAAAGCCAGGACTTAAGACCCCATGGACACTCCATACCCTTTAGCTATTTTCAGACAGCTGCCCACCACCCCTCCCCATCTCCTCCTACAAGATAAACACATCTGCGACCCCATCCTGAGGGAGCTGGGAGGGAAGAAAGGAGGGAGGAGGGAGCCTCCCCAGCACAGACAATCAGAGACTTGGCCTTGACTTGAGTTGTTAAGATAGGACTGCCTCCCTTCTCCAGCTGGCAGGAACAATGACCCCCGGGGAGCTCAAGCCCCCGGGGGAGGAGGAACTTATGGCTTTTACGACTGCATGAGAATAGTGCTGAGAATAACAAGCTTGCCTTGAGGAAAACAGATTGTCTTTTGATCCTGAGAAAATAGAGTCTATGTGTCTCATGAACTTTGTAAACTTGCTGTTATCAACTTTGTACATGCTCAAGCTCCATCTGTGTAACCTTGGTTTTTGTAAGCTATTTCCTTGCTCTCATGTATAAAATGACTTGCTGTAGAAGTAAAAGTTTTTTCAGTCTTCCATAGAGGCTGTCCCTGTCCTTTTCTCAGAGTCTACTCCCCCGAGCCTTTCACATGTGTCTTCAATGACTTACAGGATATCTTATGCATGTATTATCTCACACTTAATTTGCCTAAAACTCACCTTAACAAACCATGCTTGTAGCTGAAATTCAGCTTCTGTACCCTAGTACCAAACTGAATCTCAGAGACGGAACTTTGGGTGAAATAGAAAACAACAGATTTATTGCTTTGCCAGGCAAGGGGAAGCACAGCAGACTAATGCCCTCAAAACTATGTGGTGGCTCCAGAGGAGGTAACGAGTTTTATAGTAACAGTTCAAAGAGACGGGTGTGATCAGCTCATAGCCATTCTTCTGATTGGTTGGTGATGAGGTAATTGGGAGTCAGCATTGTCCATCTCTGGTCCAGCCAATCTGGGGTCTACATGCTTGTGGGAAGCACATAGTTAACTTTTTCTGGTAGGGGTTTCAGTATCTGCAAAATAGCTCAAAGATATTGCTGGGTATATTCATTGAGCGGGGGAAACTTTGACCCTGCCCCAAGGCTATACCGCTGTTTCTAGATTGCTCTTCTTCTGTTTCTGCATTTCCTCCCTTCCTTGATTAGCAACTCTTTGAACCTGCCCTTGGGAACTCAGGGAAGGTCGTGGAAGCTGTATGAAGACTATTTCCTACAAACAAGAAATAGGCACAGAAAGACTTTTGTGCCCTGAAGACCCACAGGTTCCTGCTTGGTTTCATGCTTACAGATCAATAAGAAAAAAATATCCAGAAGAAAAATGAACAAAGGACATAGACATACAGAAAATGCATGAAAGAAAAAACAAATGGCCAATAAACATGAAAAAATGTTCAATCTCATTACGAATTTCTAAAATAACACACACAAAAAAATCACTTTTTTGCCTGTCATATTAATAAAGGTTTCTGAAACCTAGAGTTCCACTGTCATAATGTTGCAGTGAAAAGGAAAAGAGGAATGAATTTTTCTTTCCCTTTCCTGAGAACAAAGAATATAAAGAGAACAGTGAGCAGGGCTGAACATTCCTAGTTTTTAAATTTCTGCATGTCTTTAAGTTTGCTTTTCTGCCCCCTAACTCTGCAGGAGCTATAATTCACAGTTTTTCCTTTGACTCTATGCTAAATACATCCCTTATCTGGTGTTTATCCTTACAACACCCTTCCCCTTGTAGTTACATATCAGAAAGAAGGCCACAGAGCCACTGAACTGCCAGACTCAGTTACTGGGTTACTGATAGTTTATGACTATCCCTGAAGCAATGCAAGAGGAAGAAATCAAGATCCTGTCACCTTTGTTCCTCATCACTGACTCCTGACTGCGAGCCCTTGCCTTATATAAGCCCCTAGACACCTCGTGGAGGGGGAGCACAGTTCTTCAGGCATGAGTCTGCTGTGTTCCCTTCTCTGCAGGCTGAGAATAAAAGCCATCTTTCTATTTCTTCAAACTCTGTCTCCGTATTTTTCATTGGGCCTCGGTGGGCAGAGAAGGCAAAGATTTTGGCTGACAATAATGATCCAGATTTAAAGCTCTTTTTCAGATAGTGATTCCAACGTCTCCAAGCCTGAAGTCAGTTTTCAGGTCTGCCTGGGATTCTTCCCTCCAGGTGAATGACCCCTCCACTCATTGGTTATCTTTAGAAAAGAAACAAGGGAGGTTTTCAGACATTTAGAAAAGCTAAGAAACCTCAAAATGTCATCTACAACAGCAAATTTTACCTAATCAAGTTTCAAGCAATAGGGATAAGTCTTCTGCAAACACTTAACATACAAGTATACTTGAGATTTTTCTCTGAGAAGGACACATTACTTATTTCCCAAAGTAGTATTCCCAGGGATCCTATTTCAGGACAGAGGAGGGGGATGGTTTATAGAACTGGTTTCTGAGGAACACATTTTGGGAAATTCTGGTTAAATAACAATAGTTAATATTGTCAACTCAGTAAAAAACTCTTTGCCTTGCTCTGGCACCAAGCTAAGTGTTACAAGAAGCACACTGACTAAAACCACCCACCCTGGCCAGGCACCACAGTAACCATTTGCATGAGTTATTTTACAACAGGAGGTCCTGGTAAGGAACATGGAACTAATAAGCCACCGCCAATCAGAAAAGTGAAGTGAAAGCCACTCATTCGTGTCTAACTCTTTGTGACCCCATGAACTGTAGCCCACCAGGCTTCTCTGTTCATAGAATTCTCCAGGCAAGAATACTGGAGTGGGTTGCCATTCCCTTCTCTAGGAGATCTTCCTGACCCAGGGATTGAACCTGGGTCTCTTGCATTGCAGGCAGATTCTTTATCATCTGAGCCACCAAGGAAGCCATGTGAGACACCAGGGAAGCCCCACTAACTGGAAAAGTTCGGGAAAGGTCAAAAGGAGATGCCACTATGACCTCCCAGAATCCTTCTTGCTGACATCCATCTCAGCCGAGCAACACACACACACCACCAGGAAGGATTCTGAGTCAGAATGATTGGCCAAAGACAACCCGGAAGCTAACCCCATCACCATAAAACCTGAGACTGTGAGCCACGTGGCACAGCAGTTCTGGCTTCCCTTACCCTACTACTCGTCACCCAGGTACCGTGGCTTTTATGCCCTAAATTAGTACATTTCTAAGGGGAAGATAAGTTTAACATTACACCAGCTTGTTCTTCATGAAACCAGGGTGTTTTCTACATACTTCTTTGCTTATGAGGGTCTTGTACATTATCTTCTGGCCTTGGGGCCTATTAACATTTTATGCAAGTCAGGTGAATGTAAATCTATTTTCTGTTTCTATGGTGACCTTAACTGAAAGGTTGCAGTCTCATAGGGCAACAGTATAGAGTAGAAGTATAACCTTGTTAACACAAAAATTAATCCTTCTGCAGAAGTTGTCAGTTGCGTTTATCTAAGAAGTTTACCCCAGACTGACTCTGTGACTTTGGTGAGGCAGCCTCTGCCTAGCACTCCTGGCTGACAATTAACAACCATCTCATTGTTACCACACTAGGGCTAAGCTCTTATTTCTCTAGATCTTTATCTATATTAACAATGGTTTCTATAACACAACCTTAGCACATTAAAAGCAACAACACAGCAAGCAAAACACAGCAAGCAAATGTTAACCCAATAGCTACTTTTAGAATAATTTTTCTTGTGTTTTCTAATAGGGCTTCCTCACCCCTCAAAGGGCTCTATGTCTGTTAGGGCCTTTATATGATCAGGTTCTTTATGTTATTTTATGATTAGGGTATTATAAGCAATCATGCATATTAGTACCAAGGGCATAAATGCATTTGCCAAACAAACTAAAAATACCAGCAAAGGAATTTGAATTAAAACACTCCTTTCACCCTGGATAATCTCATAAAATACCACCACCTGGGAAACTTATTGATTAAAGTTCTAAATTGATTCTTATTTGGGAAGAGATAGGGGAAAGCCTTCTGCCTGTGTCACAGAAATTAGGGAGTAGTCTATTGAGGCAGGCATCAGAAAGACAGATACTATCTTTAAGGTGAACACCGGGGGCAGCTTTTCAAAATCCCTGAAAACCTGATCTGCCTTGCCTGTCAGGCTTTCTCCCTCATTACCTTGTCATGGGTAGGGTCTTGTGTGTTGGCTCCCAGCAAACCTCTGTGCTATATAACTTCCATGGTCTCTTTAAGCTCTGAATCCTAAGGCTCTTCCATGACCTTTAGTGTTCCATATTCTGCAGTATGTGAAAGGACTTTTTCCAACATCAAGTAGAGAGGATGCTGTTCCTTGCTTCCTTTGCCTTATTACAGAACAGCTTTCTACCTCATCGCCTACATTTTTGCCTTTGAATCCTGGATCCTTGGTGTCTTCCAAGGCCTTAGAGTAAGAAGACAGGTTTCCACTTCTTTTCAATTAAAAAAAAAAGTTTAAATATACTCATTCTTCACTATTCTAGGTCATTTAGTAAAGTAAACAAAATTTTCCTCTAATTCCATTAGGGGATAAATGGTTTCTATTGTCAGGGTCCACTCTAAAGTCTCAAATTACAGTTGATTCTTTAACAACAGGGGTCTGAACTGAGTATTTACACAATGATTTTTATTTTATTAAGTACATGAAGTACTACATCGGAGAAGGCAATGGCACTCCACTCCAGTCCTCTTGCCTGGAAAATCCCATCGACAGAGGAGCCCGGAAGGTTGAGGTCCATGGGGTCGCTGAGGGTCGGACATGACTCAGTGACTTCCCTTTCCCTTTTCACTTTCATGCACTGGAGAAGGAAATGGCAACCCACTCCAGTGTTCTTGCCTGGAGAATCCAGGGACGGGGGAGCCTGGTGGGCTGCCGTCTATGGGGTCGCACAGAGTCGGACACGACTGAAGCGACTTAGCAGCAGCAGGGACCACCCAGAAACTCCCTTTTTTAAAACATTTTTTTGCTTAGATTTTTTTTTTTTTGTTGGTTTTTGGAGGGCCTTATAAGCCCGGTGGGCTACCATCTATGGGGTCGCACAGAGTCGGACACGACTGAAGCGACTTAGCAGCAACATAAGCCACTTGCTCTTTCATTTGATTTATACTATATTGCTTTCTCCTAATCAAGAGAAAGCATAATGCTTTGACAGTCAATTATTTTACTTAAAACATGTTTCTATATATTCCTATATGCTTGCATGCATGCTATATATTCCTATATGCACGACTGAAGTCGCTTCAGTCGTGTCTGACTCTGTGCGACCCTATGGACAGCAGCCCACCAGGCTCCTCTGTCCACGGGATTCTCCAGGCAAGAATACTGGAGTGAGTTGCCATTTCCTTCTCCCATATTCCTATACAGACCTAGGTAGAAAATTAAAGGGATATGTATAAGTTTTCAAAGTGTAAATTTCAAATAATCTTATAGATATTATATGCTAGAAATAATATGATGTATAGGTACAAAAAACATCTCATGAGTTCTATGCTTACTTGGGGAAGCCTAATTGGAGATTTCTGGAGCTGACACCTGATCTTAGTTTCAAACTCTGAAAAGTAAACCAGCCTAAGCAGGCAGGCGTTCCACATCAAGGAAACACCAATGGGGGCTGTGTATCCTTGCTTTATGACTTCCAGGCAAATAAACCTTGTTCTCCATGCGATAAACCTTTAACTTGCAGTACGTGGTAGTCTTCCCCCATTTAATATTGAGCGCCTACAGCATGTCATTCAGCCGTGAAGAAACACCAACGCTGGTCCTTACGGAGTTTACGCTAACGGGACGCTCTTTAATGCCTTCTATCACCCAGTTATCCCCAAAAGATAACCTCGCCACGTCAGCCAAATTTGTAAAACCTTTCTTGGGCAGAGGGAAAGCAACGCGCAACTTCAGACCAGCTGGAAACGCAAACAGCCGGCGCACGGAATGGACGTTCGGCACCTGGCCCGCAGCCGCTCCGAGCGGCGCGCGGCTCTGACGCGTAGACCCCGCCCCCCACTCCTTCTTAGCGGCCCCGCTCCCTCGAGCTAAGTGCGCAGGCTCCTCCTCCGGGCTCCGGTTCTGCTCGAGACGCAGCCCCGCGACTACATCGCCTTCCAGCGATCTTCTGAGCGCGTCGGCTGGTCTTGTCCTGCCGCAGTGGCTGCGCTGTCGCCTGCGCGTTCGCAGGCAGGGTGGTACAGCCAGCCACTTTCCAGCCTCGGTGGTTTGGTGAACACAAGCCGCAGCGTGCCTGGAGAGTGCAACCCCTCGCCCGGCCCGGCGAGTCCCGGGCGTGAGCCGCGCTGATCGAGGGAGGATGGCAGCCTCTGGGGTAGAGAAGAGCAGCAAGAAGAAGACCGAGAAGAAACTTGCTGCTCGAGAGGAAGCCAAATTGTTGGCAGGCTTCATGGGCGTCATGAATAACATGCGGAAACAGGTACCGCCTCTGTGGGAGTGACCGTCGGCGTGGGGGAGGTGGTCGGGGCTTGGGCCCCTGACGGACCCGGCTGAAACCCGCGCCCCGTGGATCGCGACCCTCTTCTTCCTCTGTCCTCGCCCTTCCTTGCGTTTTCGCACGCCGGCGAAGCAGCTGCTGGCGGAGGGTCGCGTTAAACAGCTCTCCAGCAGAAGTGCCTCGTTGTCCGCCGATGCTGTGGCTCCCAGGTCAGACTCCTAGGGAACCTCTCGGGCTGGCGTCCGGCGTCGAGTATCGGTTGTATAACAGCTGTGCCCTAGTCATCTCTTTGTGAGCCGAGCATCCCTCCATTGGCCAGCCGTTTTTAGATGTCGTGAGATCTCGTGCGAAGAATCCCATTGGCACAGCCCAAACCGAAGCCCTCGAGGAAGGGAGAAGCATTGCTGGCCCTGACATCAGCTCCTCTTAAATAAGGATCCCCGCCTCCCTTCTGTGTTACCGGGGTGGAGCTAGGAGAAGACAGAGCCTCCTGTACGTGTTAATTTAGAGCAGAAACAGTCGTGGATAAATTTCCGTGCCATCCGTTAAGGGCCCCTTGCGTCTCTGTTATTAAGAGGAGTCTTTGTTCTGTCTTTGTGTGGCGTTTTAGTGACAGTCTTCAGCACGTCGGCGAAAGGTGGGTTGTGAAAAGAACGGGTTTTAACGCCAAAGAATGTAGACCAGAGAATCTTGTTTGTTTGGAAATGCTTCTTAGACCAGTAAGCATAGTAAAAGTCGCTTGGTCATTTTCTCATCCTGGAAGCTTTGTTTGTAGAAATGTGCGTCCAGGGAGATCTGTGGGAATGTTTCAGTTTTGTGTCTGTGGTCCTGTTTTTCATGACAAAAGCAGGATGTGAGTATAACTGCAAAACCTAGCTTGCTCATTTGGTGGTGCTGAAACTGCACAAACCAGATCGGGACTTAATTGAGAGCAGCTGGTCTCAACTTAATTGAGAGCAGCTGGCCTCCGGACTTTAATGAAGGTCAGGTTCTTTTTTCCTGCGGCTTTGTAGGACCTTAGTTCCTCAGGTAGGAATTGAACCAGCGCCCCCAGCAGTGAAAGCCAAAGAGTCCTAACCCCTGGGCCGCCAGGGAATTCCCAAAGCTCAGTATCTTTTGTCTTATGGGAGAAGGAATTCAGTGAAGTGACAGGTAAGAAGTGGATTTCTTTAGAGATGCACAACCCATAGACAGAATCCAGTCTGTCTCAGTACCTGAAAATGCACCTCGAATATGGTTAGTTTTCCTGGGCTCGATCATTTCATAGGCTAATGAGTGGAAAGATTATTCCAACAGTTTCAGGGGAAGGGGTGGAGATTTCTGGGAACTGGGCCGTCACCCACTTTTTGGCCTT
The DNA here is from genome assembly GCF_023699985.2 of Odocoileus virginianus. Taxonomy (NCBI): domain Eukaryota; kingdom Metazoa; phylum Chordata; class Mammalia; order Artiodactyla; family Cervidae; genus Odocoileus; species Odocoileus virginianus. The sequence goes on along the minus strand of NW_027224346.1, from coordinate 549,208 downwards.
TTATGGTTAACCTCAGAAGAGTCAGGGCACTGGTGGGTGTGTCATTGAGTTTGTGCTAATGCATTACAGTAAGTGTGTAATGAGGCTCAAGGTCCACTGGAAGTCGAATCTTCCACCATCTTGGACCTAGTTGGTTCTAACCAGTTTTTGTCATGTCGTGTGGCTCTGCCACCCTTTCCTACCGTATCTGTTCTGATGGGAATATGGACAATAGTAGAGGAATTTTAAGATTTTTTTTTTTGAAGGTCATAATCGGTGCTGTCTTCAAGCAAACTCTGCTGGCATCTTGTTTTTGTTCATTAGCTCCTGACATTGTGCATGAGTGCAGTAGATGGTAGTGGGAGTGCATTTAAATCTTTCCCGGTCTTTGGGCTGAAGTAGCTGTGAATGCCTGAATTCAATATTTTATGTAACTTTCATGCATATATTTACATGTATACATTCATGTTCCTTTCATGTGAACCTTTTTTATATTTACGACACTGACTTCACATTACTGGTGCATTTAACTAGTGTCTGCCTCTAAAAGGTAAATGAACCCTAGATAACTAGTGCCCAGATTTGTTTCCAACAACCCTCCCGTTCCCCCAAATACGTGTTTTTCATATGCAGAGTATAGCGTTGTAAAGCATTGCCTCATTCTGTAGATAGGGTGCAACTAACTGGGTTGCAGCATCAAATGTCTGCTTGAGAAGGAGGGGATTGTCCGAGACTATGTTTAGCTTTGGGGGTTTAAAATTGATTCATAACCATTTCTTAGACTTAGCCTTAAGCAATATGAGTATCTGTTTGTTTATTGTTACAATAGAAATACAGTTACTAAAGTACCAGGATTCTGTTACTGAGTGGGAACGGAAAGATGGATGCTGGATGAGCCATCAGGAATTTCTTCCACAGTGGTTAACTGGCCCTAATCTGCCAGTTGCTGCTCTTTGTCGATGGCTTTGCTAACAGTTCTCCAGTAGCATTTTTACCAACTTCTTGGAATCCTGCATCTTTTGTAAGATGTGCAGTTTGACTTTGCAGTTCATTTATGTTGTACACGTATTGTTGTGTTTGACATAATACAGAAGAGGCTCACCAAGAAGGACTGACAAGGGCAGTTGATGGGAAGTGGCAGGAGGAGAAGCTAGGGTAAGCTGGAGGAGGAATGTTGGAGTGAGGACCAGTTTTAAAATTGTCATTGTTCTCTGGTGAATACTTTTGTGTTATTACTATTTTTCGCTTTCCCTTATGTCCTCATTACTTTGAAAATGGGATGACAAGGGCCCATCTGTACACACCCAGAAACATCCCTACAAGAATTGAAGACTACTGTGAACTTATAATTCCTGAATCCCAATTCCTGCCCTATCATTAAGTAGTTCTGTGATCTTAGACAATAGGATTTAGGTCATTTCATCTCTGTGTGGCATTGCAGCCAATCCGTATGTCGTGGTGAAAGGGATGCTGCTGAGCCAGCAGCCTCAGCTTCCTGTGAAGCCTTTTCTTTCATTATCCTTGCAGTCATTCCTAGCCTCCTGTTTTTAAGTAAACTTGACGATGAAGTGTAAGCTTCACAAAAAGGATCCAGATCATAAATGTGCAGCTCAAAGAATTATTACAAAATGAACATACCCCCTCCAAGAAAAAGAACATGACTTGTACACCAGAGGTCTCCCTCTTATGCCCTTCTCCGTTGCTACCTCCTCAAAGGTAGCCACAATTCTGATTTCTACTACCATAGACTGGTTTTTCCTGCTTTGGAACTTGTGTCCATGGAATCATAGAGTATTTACTCACGTGTCTTGGTTTCTTAAAGCTCACATCTTTGTGAGATTTATATATACTGTTGTGTGTTGCAGTAGTCCATCTTCATAGTATGGAGTTTGCATACATACAAACTTGCATGAACATTGCATGAACACACTGCAATTTATCCCTTCTATCATGTTGGGTATTTGGGATTATTAAAACTAGTACTACTTTGAACATTTTTGTGCATGTCTTTTGATGTGTACACGCATGCCTTTGTTGGGAAATACCCAAGAATGGAGTTGCTGAGTCATAAGGCAGGCTACATTCCACTTTACTCAGTATAGGGTACAATTTCTGAAGTTGTGCCAGTTCACACTTCAGCCAGTTCTGTATGACGGAGGCTTTTGCTCTGTCTTAGCCAACACTTGGTATCGTCAGTCTCTATGATGTTAGCCATTCTAGTGGCTGTATAGCAGCAGCTTATTTTATTTGGTGGAGCGCCTTGTCATTTTTCCAACTTTTTGTTTAGGTTCACATTATCTCTTATACTAGAAAGGGGCTCTTCAAAGCAGGGCAGGTCCTTAGTCACTATTGCACATAGCCAGTGCTGATGCTGTTTGGTAATGAAGTCCAGAAGACCCTTATCAGTTGAGAGATGTTTTGAGAGCTTTGAGTACCACTATAGTTCAGTTTCCTCAGGTTAAATGCATTGAAGAATAATTAGAATGTAAGAGCTTATGTTAAAGCCCCATTGAGAGTGAAGTGAGGGAACCACAAAGCTAATTTTGAGGACTGGATGCTTGCTGAGCAGTCACCCCAGTGTTCTTACTATTACTAGAATAACTCAGCCTCTGTATACTCACTTCTCCAAGACTGTCAGTTATAGCACGTCGGTAATCCTTAGAGTCTCCTGCAATGATCTAAGCCTTCTGCGTCAAATCCTCAATAATAGAAACACTTCTCAAGCACTTACTCTGGATATAGCAGTCATTCTGCAAAGTGTTTTACATGCTTTTCTCATTGAGTTTTCCTAACAACACCCATTGACAACTCCCTATTATTCAGACCTCCCCTATCCTTAACTCTTCTCCATTTTCTCTTTTTGTCTGTCCGGTTTAGGAGATATCTCTCTCTCTCTTTGCTCTCTTTTCAGTGTCCCAAGCTTTCTTGGCCCTCTGTCCTTTTTTTCACATCCTTTGGGCAAACAGCACTGATGACTGTTCACCTTTGTGCAAGGCTTCCAAGCACAGCTGAAGAATATCCCATTACTGGGCAGCCCTCCACCGGGTGAGTCCTGACTTCACCTGGCCTGGCAGTACTACTTACTGGTGAGCAATCCCACTTATCCATTTATTTTACTGTTTTCCTCTAACCTGAACCCTTAGTCTGTATCCTTACTTTCATTAGATCATCCCTCTTTTGACATCACAAATAGAAGTCATTCGTCTGGAACTATCTATCTTTCATCTTTCCACCACCTCAGCTGTAAACTTGTTTTGGCACTTTTTAAAAATTCTGCTCCTGCTAGTGACTAAGGCCATTGAAAGCCAGTGCTTCCATCTGGGCCTTGACTTTCTCAGTACTAGTCTAATCAGAAAAGTTGTTGCACCACTGATTACTCTATCCTTGTTAGGCATCATTAACTTCTCCTCTGCTGGAGTCTAGCTATCAGCATTTAGGCATGTCTTAACCTCTCTAGCTTTTAAACCAACCAACAAACCAGTCCTCTTATTCTTTGTCTCAGTAAGTAAGTAAGTAAAGTCACTCAGTCGTGTCCGATTCTTTGCGACCCCATGGACTGTAGCCTACCAGGCTTCTCCCGTGGGATTTTCCAGGCAAGAGTACTGGAATGGGTTGCCGTTTCCTTCTCCAGTTTGTCTCAGTAGTTCCCTGTAAATACCTCTCTCCCTCTTTGGCTCACTGGTTATCTGTTCTCCTGTTTCACTTTGGCTTTTTAACTCATCCATTCAGGTGAATATCTGTTGAGAACCCATTGTGTGAGACCTACTTAACATAAAATGGCAGGTACCAGAGACTGGTAAAAGGCCAGTGTGACTGGAGCACAGAACGTAGCGGGAAGATGGTGAAAGATGAAAATGGATAAGTTGCTAGAGATCTACCCAGGTATAGCCTCATAAGTCAAGTTAGTGGGTTTTGCCTTTTTTCTGATACCCTTTCAAATATGTCTGAGAAGAGGAAAAGGTGTTATCAGTCTTTCTTTTGACAATGATTGACTGCTCTTTGAATTAAGTGAGTTAACTCAGTAGTTGCTGACAGACCAAACAGAAGTTCCCAGTGAGATGGTCCTTTGGACAGAGGTGAGAGCAGCAACATCAATGAAGTTGTTCAGCCACTAAGTCTCTTTGCAGCCCCATGGACTGCAGCATACCAGGCTTCCCTGTCCTTCTGTCTCCTGGAGTTTGCTCAAACTCATGTTCATTGAGTCAGTGATGCTGTCTAACCATCTCATCCTCTGCTGCCCCCTTCTCCTTTTGCTTTCAATCTTTCCCAGCATCAGGGTCTTTTCCAGTGAGTCGGCTCTTCGGGTATCAGGTGGCCAAAGTATTGGAGCTTCAGCAAAGGTGATATGTTCAAGAAATTTAGGAGGTAAGATCAACAGGTTAGTGATAATAGCCATCCTGTGTGGTTGTGATGACTAACTTAGATAATCAAATTAAGATAAAACAGGACCTGATAATGAGTAAGTTCTCAATAAAAGTTGGCTGTTTTTTTGTTTTTGTTTTCATGAAGGTGGTGATTGATTGAATGCTGAGGACTTCTGTACCGGATGTCATTCATGATCCCCAGGGTTCTAGAGTGCATAACTAAATGGATCATGACATTGTTTACTAAGAGAGGAGATATTAGTAATGGACCACAGCTTTTTTTTCGGATTAAGGCTTTGAGGAAAAGGTAACTTGTATTTTAATTGGTTCACAGTGCTGCTGAGACATTGAGGTATCTGAGTTGATAGGTCTGGAGAGTTGTGGGTTAAAAATATGAATTTATGAATTACCTGCAGATAGAAGATAACTTCATTGAAGCTGTGGAGAGTTAAGAGACTAGGATAAAGGTTGGATAGGGAATGAGCCTGTAAGGAAAACAAAAAAGGAATGGCCAAAAGAGTAGGAGGAAAGTGAGAGTTCTGAGACTCAGAGAAGAAATTGTTTCAGAAAGAAGATGGCAAAATTTGAAGCCTATGAGAAGTCAGTAAGATAAGAACTAAAAATGCTTGTAGGATGTATTAACAAAGAGGGGTGTCTTGACTGTGATGAGTTGTTTTGATGAGGAGACGAATGGAAGTCAGATTAGTGTGAGTAGGCTATCAGAAAATTGAGACAGTTCATTTGAGAAATTTGACCCTAAATGGAGAGAGGGAGTCAAATGAAGGCTTTTGATGTTACTTGTTTAAATGGGAGATGTGTATGTGTGTGTTTAAAAACTCAAATGAAAGAATTCATTTGAGCTGGAGAAGTCGAGTTTGTGTGAGACAGAATGGGTAGTTAATAATTCCTGAGATGAAGTCCAAAGTAAAGGTGAGTAATCTCATATGGAAGGAGGATGGTCCCTCTTCCATAGGAATAGGAAGGAAAAGAGGGTTGTTAAGTGTGTAGGTGGGTATGTTTGGAATCAAGAGACTGAGGGAGTTTCTGTCTAGAGACTTTTGGGAGCTTACTGCATTCACCGCAGGCTGGAAGCTGAGCAGGCATGGCAAATGGGGAACAAGGGATTCATTGGTAACTAGGCTGCAAAACCCCGGAGCCAAGGTTACCACGCAGGGACAGTCTTGATACTAGCTCGTGCCACCATAAAGACGTCTCCATCCCCCACACTCTGCCCTGTCTTTCCATCATTCACTCAGGTTTCAAAATCCTGGAAGTAGGTGTCTAATTGGCTGGCCTTTGATTGTTTGCCAGATTAGGTCTTTGCTAAGGAGTGAATAGAAGAACCGTCTGACTTACAGGCTCCATAATGAGAGGCAGGCTCTGAGAATTGCCCTCTCTCCAGGATAGTTCATAATGAGGATTTTTCCCCCAGAAATGAGTTTGGAGTTCTAATGGGTGGGGGAAATTGGAAGCTAGATTGCCAGGATCCACAGACATCCACTATGACCTCTACCTTCAGCTGTCCAATACAAACATGCATGCTCTTATTCCTATAATTAAAAAATATGTATATATACCACGAAATTTTTCACTTACAGCATCTAATTCCAGGATCACTTAAGTGATATCCATTCCTTGTAAGTCACTTTAAGATCCTAAGGGCTATATATGATAATTGACACTTTATATGATCTTAGAGGGGAAGGGCAACTATTATGTAAATATTTTATAAAAAAGAAAAAAGTAGAAGCCACATTCATTGTTTATCATGGTTTATTAATTGTTGTATGTGTGACTTCTTTCTTCACTGGTCATCCTGTTCTTTGTCTTTAGCCAGCCCCTCAAGTTTCTTTACCTGATGGGGTGGTGACCTTCCTCCTAGGTATCTTGAACCTTTGAACTTCCCTGTATAGGTTTACGTTAGTCTTAATATTAACATTTACCACTACATTTGGCAGTATCAGTGTTGCCTCTGGGATTTGATTTTCTGTTACTTAAAAGCTGACTAGTTAGCCTGTTACTGTTGGATGGATGCTGGCAGAAGACGTGAGACTCCTTGGTTCGGGGCAGCAGACTTGGTTATTCACTGCACAGCATCCGCAGCCTCAGTGTGTATGCACCAGTCCTTCTTCCCCAGAAGTACCACGAGGGTGACGTGGTGGGCCCGGATGGATATTACACACACAGTGGGTTTGTGCTGGAGCTAAGAAATGAACACTGGGTTTAAGGAATCTGCCAATTTTAGAGCAAATCACAGGCAAGCTTGCTTTTTGTCCTGGAAGGGTGACATCATCTCACCGTCATGGTTACTTTGCCAGCAAAACCCTGAGAAATGGTGGCTTGGGTAAAAAGTGACAGAACCTTGCATTCTTGGCATGTCCAGGAACTCAAGAACCATAGAGGATTGTCTCTCCCAACAACCAGAAGGAATCCAATGGGGGTCCCTTGAGTTCCAGTCATCGTTTGTCTCATGGAGAAGAGCAACAATTTTTTTCTTGATGGCCAGGATCAGGCACCTACCCCACTGTAGTAACTTTTTACCCAGTGGCACAAGGAGGCCAGAATGGCCAGGCCACAGTTTTAACTTTGAATTCTGTGGAAATACTGTTTTATCACTTCATTAAATGATTCTTTTCCTAGGTCCCCAAATCTTTAAACCGCTAGCAGAACCCACCTCCAAAGGGACTAATTGCTGAGATCAGAAACAAAAGTTTTGTAAATGAATCATTAAGCATATTCCATACCTTGGTTGCCAGGCTAGTTCTGGCTAGAAACCATTCTGTCTGTACAAATTAAATGAAATCAGATCATTTGAAAGTGGATTCAGCTGCTTAAAGAAAAAGCTTTGAAAACCACTGATCCAAGGTTTTTCCCTGAAAAAAGAATAAACTGCATGTGTGTGTCTGTGTCTGTGTGGTACTGAGAACAGAATATTTCTGATCATCACTTCTCTCGAAGGAAAGGCACAAGGTATCTTGAGTTCACATCTCCCTTCCTAATTTTACCCAACAACAGAGAAGTTGCTAGTAAAATTAAATTAGAACAAAAGACATTGCTGTTTTATTAATGATGAGATTTCTCGTACTTCTGCTTGAGCTCCCCATCTGCTCAATAGGACAGGTAAGATGTGTCTTACGGTGCACTCTGTATGCTGGACTTGGGCCCAGCCATCTACCCCGCTGCCCCCTTTGCAGGACACAGGAATATTCAAATTATAAAATTTAGATTATTGGAGTTTACAAGGTGTTTTTCTCAAGCAAAGCCTCGTCTTCCAACTTTATTTCACTAGAGAAGCACTGACTATGGGGGATTACCAGGTAGTTGCTCATCTGTCAGTAGGGTGTCTTATTATGTCTCATTTGGCTGTTGATCTTTATATAAACTCCCTGAGTTGAGAATCTTAGAGAGCTGGACCGTAAAACCCAGGCACCAGATCTCTTCCCAGACGTTAACTGGACAAAGGACTGTGAGCTCCTGTTCCCAGGGCTGCTTTGTCGTCTCGGTGTTCTGTTACTGGCACACGGAGCGCTCTGCTCTGTCTCAGATGCTGACAAGCCATCCTCTATCAATTGACTGTTCCTTTGTGTAGCCTCTGTAGAACAGTTCAGGAAGTTATTTAATTTTTCACTCCAGAAAGCTGTGGAATGCAGAAAGGTGTGAAATGGGTAGATATCTGTTAACTCTAGACTTGGAAGGTCACTTGGTTTCTCATCTCAAATTTTTCTCAGCCAAGATGTCATTCATAGCTCTCTAGATTGTCTGCAGTGAACAAATGACAGTACTCTAATTCCATACTAGCAACAAAAATCCCCCAAGTCTGTCTGTTATGAACCCCCTTATTGTTGAATTCCCACATCTATAATCTCCCTGTCAATTAAAGCAGTTGAAATGCAAAAGTCCGCTCTCCCTATTTTCTTATGCTGCTTAGTGTCAGCCATAAGGCATTCACTTAAGTGTTAAGGTCAAGTCAGGATAACTTCTTCAGGGTAGGCTGTCTTCCATCGGAATAAATTGTTAATTGAGCACTTGAAGAACTTTTCCAATTTCAAAGTAGTTTGTGTCACGTTTTCAGTATGGCAGAGGGTCTCTAGGACTTTTAAGATTAGCATAGTGTCACCCCCATCCCCACAAACTTGAAACTATACAAGCACATCTCCCATTTCTCAATAAATAGTAAAGATGTTGACACATTATTTTTGTTGTTGTTGTTGTTGTTGACACATTATTATATGGTTCTAACCCGCATTATTGTTGCCAGCCAAAAACAGAGCAGAAACTTTGCTTCTGGTGAACAGTTTTCAAAGAAAAGAAAATCTTGGCTTTTGATTTTGATAGATTGCCAGCTTTTGTCAACTGTCTGTAATTGATAGACCCTAAGACTAAACTCAGCCTGGAGGAATCACTTTGATCAGGAGGCTAATGGGCACACTGTTTCCTGGAGAAGGAATTTCATCTATGCATAATAATGCTTTGTTGGCATAGGATACATTGTTTTCCATGGAAATTTGCCAGCTGAGCGTCTCAGCTGCTGGGTCTGCTAGAGTATCTCTTTCCCCCTTGTGGTCCATCCTGCAGGTTTAAGATTAATTTTCAATTCTTTTTTGAACCCCGTGTCCCTGGCAACTCAGTGCCAAAATAGTTGAGTTTTGTCTAGTGACAAAGTCTTCCCTCCTGTTTGGGAGGAGAGGGATTCACATTGTAACAGGCGGTTGTGCAGAGCAGTTTGTGGCCTTGAATCCTCTACAGTTCTGATCCTCCTGGTTGTTCTGCACCTTTTTGTCCTCATTACAATCCTCACCTGCTGTGAAACTCCTTATATATTCATATATATGTATGTGTAAAATACATTGAAGTATAGTTGCTCTACGGTGTAGTTTCAAGTGTAGAGCAGAGTGATCCAATCTATGTATTGATCTTAGTTCATGGAAGAGCCTCTTCTTTCTTTCCCCTCCGTTTGTCTCAGCTGGAGTGTGCCCTTTAACAGACTCCTCTAAGGCCTGGGGTCCTTTACTGTGTACTCCTTGAAACCTTGCCTTTCTTCATCTTTTGTTTGCCAGGTCTTGAAAACTTGGTGTTAGCAGACACATTCCTTTCTGTTTCCTATTTGTGTCGAAGTGGGCGGTGTCTTTGTGTCCATTTGTTCCTTCCAGACAACTCCAGCTGAGTTCTTAACCTGTTTAAGTTGAATACTTTCCTATCCTGTAGAGCTAACATTGCTTAGATTAAATGCCTCTTTTCCTTTTCATTTTGGCCCCAGATGTTTTGCTAACCTACTTCTACTGCTGCTAATGCTGCTAAGTCGCTTCAGTCGTGTCCGACTCTGTGCGACCCCATAGACGGCAGCCCACCAGGCTCCCCCGTCCCTGGGATTCTCCAGGCAAGAACACTAGAGTGGGTTGCCATTTCCTTCTCCAACTTCTTCTGCTAGTGCCTTTCAAAGTCTATAGACATTGCCATGGTAGAAAATATAAGAGGTCTGTGTTAGGTTTACTCCCAACCCTTAACCACCTCAGTAAGGTAATTTTAATTATGGGGAAGCCCAGCATCTAACTTAGGTCTGAATTATTTGGCTCCCCTTAACGGGCTTCCCTGGTAGCTCAGAGGTTAAAGCGTCTGCCTGCAATGCAGGAGACCTGGGTTCCATCCCTGGGTCGGGAAGATCCCCTGGAGAAGGAAATGGCAACCCACTCCAGTATTCTTGCCTGGAGAATCCCATGAAGCCTGGTAGGCTACAGTCCCCGGGGTCGCAAAGAGTCGGACACGACTGAGCGACTTCACTTTCAATGTGACCTAGTACTCTCCCGTAGTCTTAATATCCAGAAACTTCGCAGATATGTTCCACTAGAGCATTTACCATTCCTGTCTTCTCACCAGATCACCTTGCAGGTTATTTAATAATGCATGCAATACTTTATTGCTGATTTTCATTTCCCCTTTTCAAATCGATCTGAACTTACTGTAATCACCTACTATAGCTTTCTCAGTCTTTTGAGGGCAATCCTTTAATTATGTGTTTGATTTCTTACCTTTAGCTTTAAAAGAAATCTTATAAAAAATTCCTAGGTCAAACTTCTTTCTGAGAGAGACTGTTCAGTCTGCTCCTGAATTCTTTCTTCCTTTGTTATATATCTCTTTGGTCCACATCACCCTCATTGAATAAATAACAGCAAAAGTAACCTTTTTCCCCCTCTAATCTCATCTTTTAAAGATCAGTTGCACCAAAATTTATCTGCTTCCCTTTTCAAAGCTGTATGACTGAGCTTGTCATATATTTCCCTTAAGGAAGGAAATCTCCTTTATTAATCTAGGTGTGTTCCTTTGTTTTCCTTTTACTTTGCCACTTGCCTTATCCTCATTATACATGTATTTAAGCCCAGTGATGTTTTTCTTGCTTTTCTGAACAAACAAGATTTCTAAAGTCATGTAAAGTATTTTTTTTTCTTAACCTTTGCATTTATTATTGCTTTGTTGAGGCTTTTCTGGGCTTCCCTGAGGCTTTTCTTGTAAATCTCAATCCAAAATGATGATTTACTCTTGTGTAATAAGGGTTCTGTTTTCATCTATCCTTTCAGTGATTTAAATCCACCACCCAACTATAGTTGAATCTACAGTCTATCCAGGGATCTGTACCCAGGGTCAGCTTGAATTCACGTTGGGAGGGACTGATTGCAGAACCTTGTTGACAAGCCACATAAATCCAAAGGTCAGTCATTCCTCAGTCCTCTCCTTGGGATACAGTGAAGAATAGAATTTGGGACTGCTGCTTGCATGCCTTCTCCTAACACCAACACATACTGCTGAAAGCTAGAACCTCATGCAATGTTGTGGAACTTACAGGAACCTAAAGTGCCTTTTTGCAGTCCTGTCTGGCAAATACTTAAAGAGAGCAAAAGGTCATTCCACAAACATGTGTCTAAAATGCTTGCCTTTAGGGGAGTTTTGAGGGGAGTCTCTTCAAACCAAAGGACTTTCCCCACAAAAGTGCCTAATACTTGCAAACCCTAAAGCAGCCCCAGAGTTGCTGTTTGGCTTGGTTTGAGTGTCTATCCATACTGGTTTGAGGGACCCTCTTCTGGTTCTAAATATTTCAGAAATAGACACAGGAGACAGATAATGGTGACGACAGACCAGTGAGCATGGCCTTGACTGGAGCATAAAATGGGCTTCCTCCTCTTCTCCCCCTAACTAAAAGCTTTCCCACCCGGTCTGAGGCAGAGCAGCTGAGGGATGGAAACAGTCCTCTCCTGCCGTAGATAGAGGCAAGCCTGTCCCAGTGAACTCAGCTCTGCTTTGGGAGCAGATTCTGGAGGAGTGAGCTGGAAAATCGGGCTCCGCGTGGGCAGTGGCCTCTGCCACGCTCTTGCTCATCCTGCGGTCACTCTTCCACCAGCGACGGATGGAGAAAAGGACTGAGGCTTCTTCCCAGTACTTAGCTTCACCAGAGGAAGAGAGAGCACTTTATGAGAGAGAAAACTGTTGTTTCTTTTCTCGTAAATCGGTATCAGCCACTCCAGTACCATTTTGTCCCAGTTCTCAAATCTCTCACCACCTTTTTTAAATTAAACTTAATTTTTTTAAGAGCAGTTTGAACAGAAAAATTGAGCGGGAAGTAGTTTGCATTTACCCCCTTTGGTCCCCCTGCCCCAGTTTCCCCTCTTATTAACATCTTGTCTAAGTGTGAGGCATTTGTTAAAATGGATGAGGCCTTGTTACATTATTAACCATAGTGTATCTTAGAGTTCATTCTTTGCATACTCCGTGGTTTTGACAGATGTATAATGACATACATCCATTGTTAAGAGTATCAAGCAAAACAATTCCACTGCCTTAAACATTACCTGTGCCCTACCTCCTCAGCACATACTTGAAATGGCATCTTTATCATATGCCAAATTCCCATTAATGTAGATCCCTCACATTATTTAGGTTTATTTCTCAATATTTAATTATTTTATTACTGCTGTGATTAGGATTTTTTTTCTCATTTGTGTGTTTTTTTAAATGGCATATTACTCACATCTAATTACCTTTTCATATTTATCTTCTTTGTCTAGCCACCTTACTGACTTTCCATATAAGTTCTACTAGTCTTAAATTGATTGATCTTTATTTCCATACTGATATGGCTAAAAATTCCAGAAAAATGTGACAGGATGTGTGTATATGTATATATATATTTCAGACTTCAATGAGAATGCCTCTTCTGTTTCACTATTAAATGTGATGTTTGCTGTTGACTCTGATGAATGACCTTAAGCATACAGACACATCATTCTCTCTATTAACGAATCTCAGGAAATGAATTTTTAATATTATCAAACACCCTTTTGCCATATATTGAAGCTTTTCTACATGAAAAATTTCTTTTAACCCATCAGTTTGATGAATTACATAAATAGATAATATTGTTCTTGAACCCTTCTTGCATGCCTAGAACAATATCCTGCTGGACTCAGTTTGCAAATACTTGACGGATCTCTATATAAATCCCTGAAAGAGGAAAATAAGCAAAAGAAAATGTGACCAAAATAACAACTGACAGTTTTTTTTAAAAAATGAAGGTAGCAAGGAGATAATAAATAGCATTTTATTTTTTTAAAAATAAATAGCATTTTAAAAGATAGCATATGTAAAATGAAATTAAGTTATTAGTGATAAACAGGGATTATGTTAAATTCTATAAAAAATTATCTTTGTGGGAATTGCAGGCAAAGTTACACAAAAATTATGCTTTTATAAGAGACTTAAGATTCAAAAGCTGGAAATAATAAATACAAAGATCTAACAAATATGGGAGGATATAAACAGAAATTGGCAAGGTTTTTTGGTTTGTTTAATCCAATGAAGATCTGTTGTTCCAAAGGTAGTTTTGTTTAAGTTTCTGTTCTTTTTGCCTCAGGCCTCTTACCTTTCATTCTCCAGCTTCCTGCATCTCTGTCTCTTCCCATTTCCTGTTTGTGCATACTCCTCTTCCCCAAGGATAGATAGCTGGAGGGACCTCTCTCGAGGTCGGTCCCATTTCTTGTTGATAGTCCAGTCAAATAAATGTACCATTTGAATGTAAACGATTGCTCCCATTTCATCTCCTCCCATTTGCTGTACACATTAATATCCAGCTAGAGATTAATCTTAGACTAAGACTAAATTGTACAAAGATCCCTCTGATTTCCCTGACTTCCTTCTGTGTCTGTTAATTCACTACACTAACATTTCCCATCCCCAAGTATGCCTTGGGAAAGTTTTTTGCTACTTTTCAGTTTAACTTGACACTTTTCTGGAACTTCCCTTCAGCAGCCATAGGTCTAATTTGCCTGCTATTCTGTCAGTATTCTTTCTTCCTCTTTTTTTCTTTCCTTCCCTCCCTCACTTCTCCCTGTCTTTTTCTCTTTCTCCTCTTAAGCAAACTTGATCAGCTTGTTTTTGATGGTAACCAAATAGTTGGCTTGGTTTTGCTACCTAGTATTTTTTGGTGCAGCAAAACCACCTGCAAGCTATGCCTATTCTGTACCCCTTCCCCAAATAAATGGAAATAAAAATGTAAGACATTATTGGAATAACAGTGGCTTTAACTATGATCTGCATACAATGTCTAAACAATAGTCTATAGTTCCTAGTAGTGTTAGTCACTCAGTCATGTCTGACTCTTTGTGACCCCATGGACTGTGGCCCACCAGGCTCCTCCGTCCATGGAATTCTCCAGGCAAGAATACTGGAGGGGAGTGCCATTTCCTTCTCCAGGCAATCTTCCCAAACCAGGGACCAAACTCTGCTCTTCCACATTTGCAGGCAGTTTCTTTACTGTCTGAGCCACCAGAGAAGCCCCTTTAAAAAAAAGAGAGAGTCCTTAAGTAAGCTGTAAGAATGAAGTGTTTCTTTCTTAGCTCGCTAAGAACCCACTTTTAGGGCTCTAAAAAAATGGGACCCATTTTTTCTCATCCTAAGTGTAACTATTTTATTTGGGATTTTATTCATGGAATAGTAATGGAAGAAATAGTGATTTATCTATCAGAAACTTTATCAGTAGTTTTAGTAAAATACCTAAATTTGCAAAATGCCATATCTTCTGAGCTATTGGGCCATTATTTAGATTTGTGAGTACTATAACTCTGAAAATATTATTTGCCTCGTATTCCCAGTGCCTAAGAGAGTGCTTTACATTTTTTTTTCTGAGCCAAATCTATACATTATATCTTTAACTTCATTAAGAAATTGAAATTTTATTTGATAAACAAGACATTTCTTTTTTCTTGAAATTCATCTTTAAGTAAGTAAAGTAAATCTTAAACTTTAATGTTCCCCATTTTTCTAACACTTTAAGAATACAATGTAGATTTGTCTTCTTTCAGTAACCTACAGTGACACATTTGTCCTCAGTGAGATATCACAATTTAAAAGTGGCTGCTATCCAGGTCTTATCAGAAGTGCATATTAGAGAAGTGTTATTTAAGGAAAGAGTGCTAAATGGACACTGGGTTCATCTACTCTATGTTCTGAGTTGTTCCAGTTTCGAGTTAGGTTTATGAAGGCAACTTTCTTGGAAAATGCAGTGTGTACTCTACATTTTTATCAAGGAGAGTTTTTTTTTTTTTTTTTTTTAATATTATTTTTATTTATTTGGCTGTGCTGGGTCTTAGTTGCAGCATGTGGGATCTAGTTCCCTGACCAGGGATCGAACCTGGGCCCCCTGCATTGGGAGCACAGAGTCTTAGCCACTGGACCACCAGGAAAGTCCCAAGGAGAGTTTTTTTAAAAGCAGATTGCTTTATTTGAAAAACCATACTGTCTTTGTTTGAAAAAGGACATTGTCATTTACTGTCCCCGTAAAATCTCACCATGATAAACATCTTAGAATTAGTGTCAGATTAAAAAAAAAAACTGGTTTCCCCAAAGGTTAGTACTTTTTTTCTGATTTTAAAGATTTTTTTTTATCCTGACTGTTGGGAGCTTTAGTGCCAGATTTTGATACACCAAACTCATGACAGCAACTCTGTCTTTTGTAAATAGATTTTACATTATAAACAAGATCTGTGCTGGGAAAATATTGGATTTAAATGGAAAATAGAGATAAAGCATTTTGGTCAGCACCTGTTTTTTTCCTTTACCTAGCCATTCCCATTGAGCCCTTTTTAATTGTATTTATTTCTCTCTTGATTAGAAAACACTGTGTGATGTGATCCTTATGGTCCAGGAAAGGAAGATACCTGCTCATCGTGTTGTCCTTGCTGCAGCCAGTCATTTTTTTAACTTAATGTTCACAAGTAAGTATCTGAGGATAAAACATAATATTTTTTCTGTAAGATTTAGGTGAGGTCTAAATGAAAATATGCCATTTTCATATTTAACATGCCAGTTTTAAAAGCACTTAAGACCATAGAACAGTGAAGAGATTGAAAAGAGGTCATGGTGATGATTGCTCGAAGGAGAACTGTCCTTTTGTTAGCCCTAAAGGGCCCTAAGTGTTTTTTAATGAATATACAGCTTCTAGTTGAATACTGGCTGTTTTTCTTAATCTCAGATTAAAAGACAAAGGAGCAGATAAGTCTTACGGCATTTTATCTAGCAAGTTAAATGAAATATAACATACTAGAAAAAACCATATTTTGGAATTGGGTCCGAGTCCTGGTTCTTCTACTTAGTACTGCTTATGAGCTTGATCAAGTTATATAATATATCAGCCTCAAGTTTTCTCTTTAATGCCCTGGCTACCTACCAGGGTTTTGGGGAAGAATGAGAGCCTTGCTGTTGAAAGCTGACTATGTATATTTAATTGTCATTGTTTTTATAGGTCTGTTCCAGCTGTATCAGAGGCATTTTGCCCATAGCAATTTAAGAGAATGCTACCAAATTAATTTAGGAGTTGGGGAAATACTAAATGGAGATTTATCTCTTTCTGTTTACTTGGCCTTTTTTTTTTAAAGTACACTAATTGAGTAATATATTATTTTAAGGCACATCTCAAGTATGGAGAATTGATTTGCATTTATTATAGGGGAGTGCTGGGTGGGCTTCCTAGGGTATTTTTTTTCAGAGAGGTGTCTGTCATGCTATTTTTCTCTAACATTTAACACAGCCTAGAATAATCTGGTTCTTCAGTTAGACTCATGGAAGTACTCATGCCATTTATGTTTCTTCTCTTTGTATTAGCTAACATGATTGAATCAAAGTCCTTTGAAGTGGAACTCAAAGATGCTGAACCTGACATTATTGAACAACTTGTGGAATTTGCTTATACAGCTAGGTAAGTTAAGGATCATTTCTGCTGTGGGGAAGTAAGGTCAGGATCTGCCATGCAAAGTATTATTATAACAAATTGGTATGCTCCACATTCTTCAAAATGAAAAACTATAAGGGTGGTAGGGGTGGGGTTTGAGGAGCTTATGCTGTTCTAGTTCAAAGGCTGAAAATCTTAATTTTTTGTTCAATTTTAGAGGTCAGTAGGATACATTTTACAGCAGCATTATTTAAATAATAAATTGTAGGAAATTAATATTCATTTCACCTTATTTACAGAATTTCTGTGAATAGCAACAATGTTCAATCCTTGCTAGATGCAGCAAACCAGTACCAGATTGAACCTGTGAAGAAAATGTGTGTTGATTTTTTGAAAGAACAAGTTGATGCTTCAAACTGTCTTGGTAAGAAATGAGATTCCTATTAAAAAAAAGACCTGTAATTTGTATTTTAATAAAGAGAAAAGGCATGGTTATAAGTATCCTCATTTAATCTTCTTTTTTCCTTATTTAATCTTGGGATGTTCACTAAAAAATTTTCCAGTAATTTTAAGAGGAGGTTAGGGAGATGCCTATTAACCTCAGCAGAAACAAGCCATAAAATACTGTATCAGCATTTTCCAAAATAAAAAATAACCTCAGCAATGATTTTTTGTGTGTAAGAAGAGGTGCAAGGATTTACTTTAGAAATGCCATAATGATTCAGTGTTAAAAAAACAAACATAATTTACTACGCTGACATGCTGTACTTATATAAAAATACTTAAAGCCATAGCAAAAGATGCTGAAGGCACTTTTGTATTTCAGTACTCATTCCTATATTTACAAAAACTCTTAAACTAGAAATAAAATAGTTAACCTATATGTGTCTGAAACCGATAGCAAATATTCTTTGCATGGAAACATGCTAGTGTTCAGTTTTGTGCTGAAGGTTTCCATCCGTGCAGTCAGTCAAGAAAAAATACAGTAACAATAGGAGTTTCCTTATCTGGCATAATCAGAATAGTAGTTAGTTGGCTAATTTAAATTTCATTAATGTAGTAAGTGGTTAAAGAAGGTTTTATCAATTGTAATGTAAAGGTTTTATTTTAGTGTAATATAAATATAGCAATCTGCTACTGTTTGATACTAAGTCCAACTCTATAAATACTGATTTTACCAAAATCTGTCTTACATAAGTCACACCAAAAAAATATCATCTGATTTTTTATTAATTTCCTTAAAACAAATTGATAACTCAGCAAGAAGTCTGATGACAGAATCCTTCTAGAATTTTGCAGTGTTTTCTCAGATTTTATCAATTGTCTTTGTCATGCTTGATTTGAGCTATTTCAAGACTGTCTTAAACCTTAGAATTAGTCTTCACAGAAACAACTACTATTCACATTCATATTTTATTGATCCACATGACATTTTATTTGGTCACATAATTACCACAAATTCAACTGCCAAAAATTAATTAATTAATAAATACTGGTTTTTGGTGAAAGTATCATTTCCCTACTGGGAGCCTAGACATTCATATGTAGCCGACTGCTCACCATGAGTACATAGCATGCCATGTTATTGGTTAGTATATTCCCCTCCTTCTTTCTCTCCCCTACGCTCCCTTTTTTCACAACCCTTAAAAATATTCTTAGCTGCTGACCCTACAGCTAGAGGTGAGTGATTTGGCTCATGACAGTACTTTGCAGATTCCTGATACAGAACATTAATTAATTACATTGAAGATAATTAAAACAAATCTTAAGTGGAGATCTGTCAACTGTCCCTAAAGTAATCCAAATATTTAGCAACCCTAATTGAAGTCATATTAGAATTTTTAAAAAGTAGAACATTATAAGCTTATTTTAAAATTTATTTGCAAGAGAAAATGTTTTACTTGTAGCCAAGAAAAGTTTGAAAAAACATTGAAGATGGTCTGTCCTACCAAGTACCAAATTCAGCTACATATAAGGTAGTATCATTCTGGCATAACAATAGACAAATCAATGGAAAAGACATGAAATTTATTATCTCATTTTCCTAGAGTCAATTACTGTATCTTCACTTTTTTTTTAAGGTATTTTGGTTCATTTATTTTCTTTCTATCTTCAGGTATAAGTGTACTAGCGGAGTGTCTAGACTGTCCTGAATTGAAAGCAACTGCAGATGACTTTATTCATCAGCATTTTACTGATGTTTCTAAAACTGATGAATTTCTACAACTTGATGTCAAGCGAGTTACACATCTCCTCAACCAGGACACTCTGACTGTGAGAGCAGAGGATCAGGTAACTAAATTGCCTTCCCACATTATTCTTAGTAAAAATGTTCCTATGGATTTCTTACACTTCATTTTTGGATACATGACGAAGAAAAGAATCATATTAGGAGAGATGGTATTTACACTGAATAGGGTATTCCAAATTCTGTTTCATAGGAAAAATAAGTTTTGGATGCTCCCAGGGGCTGGCGATTTGAGAGACTGCTTGTAGAGATGCTACTGGGTAGACAGAACAGTGCTTCCCCCCAATGTTGCCCACATCCTAATCCCTGGAACCTGTGAATATGTCACCTTACATGGCAGTTGAGACTGCAGATTTGGTTAAGGATCTTGAGAGGAGGAGATTATTGGGTGGGTCCAGTGTAATCAAAAGCATCCTTAAATATGGAAGAGGGATACAGAAGAGGCAGTGTCAGTGATGTGATGTGAGGTAGAGTTGGCCGGCCATTGCTAGCTTTGAAGATGGAGGAGGGACCACAAACCAAGACAACAGATGGCTGCTGGATGTTAGAGAAAAGTCAAGAAAACGGTTTCTCCTCTAGGCCTTCAGGCAGCCTTGATGACACCTTGATTTTTGCCCAGGGTGTGACCCACTTTGGACTGTGATCTCCAGAACTGTCAGATAAACTGTCAGAGGTGTAAGCTGGGTGCAGGTGTTGGGAGCTAGATCGGGTAACACTTTAATATGCAGACATTTAATTAATCTCTATTTTCACTTCCCCATCCTTCTCTGTAATTTAAGTCAAAAAGTTTGTGATAATGTATTATATAATGGAAATCAGTGATACCATGTTGATAGCACACACCCTTAATATGAGGCTGGCATGTCGTCTCTGTCTTCCTCCCCAAAAAACTATAGCCCCAGTCTAATCATGAGATAACCTAGATTGAGGGACAGTCTATAAAATTCCTGATTAGAACTCACAACTGTCAAAAATCGTCAAAAACAAGGAAGGTCTGAGAAGCTGTCATAGTCTAGAAGAGCCTAAGGTGGTATAATGACTAAATGTAATGTATCTTCTTTGGAATTGAGGAACAGAAAAAGAAAATTAGACAAGCTAAAGGATTTTTTTTAAAGTATGGACCTTAATATATCAACATTTATTTGTTAGTTATGATAAGAATTTTATACTAATGTACCAGTTAACATCTAAGTGCAAGGTATATGGGAACTCTCTTTCCAACTTTTCTATAAATAAAAAACTATCCTAATAAAGAACTTATTTAAAAATAAAAGACTAATTCCTATAAAAAATTGATCCATGGGGAAATTAAATTTAGGCCTTATTAATATGACCTAAAAGTGTGTGGTATATGAAATAATAGATTTTTTTCTATGTGTTTAAACTAGTGATTTGTAGATCAGATTATGTTAATAAACTTGGCACTGTTTTGGTACAGTTAAATGAATTATTTTATTTTAGAAAGCAATTCTTACATAAATACTCTAATTTACTTTTATATATATAGAATTTTTATATCATATAGTTTGTGGAAAGCACATAGGTCTATCAGTTCATAATTCAGGAATATTAGATTGTAACAAAATCTTAGATGACCTTCATATCTCTTGGGATAGAAGGCCACTGAGGAAATAACCCATTTTCCTGGTACCATATAAGCAAATATTGAAATTAGCATTGATCAATAGATTTTTTTTTAGTGGGAAATGTATATCATATCTCCTTGCAAAACAGAAGTTACATTTTGTTTAAAAGCAATTTAAAAATCTGTATTCAACATCGTCTTTATCGTTATACATTATGCAGTAGTAATAAGTTCTATAAAGCATGTTACCTAGAAGAATCACTAGAGCATTGTGTAAACTGTTCTGAAGTAAAGATATGGGTATTTGGGGATGAAAACAAGTATCTGAATAAGATATTGGGGGTAAGCAGTTATGTATTAATGAGATTCTTTCTCTTCACTGTGAGAGTAAACATAGGTAATTGGAAGTACTGCTACCATCTAGAAATTTTACCATGCTGTTTTTCTCCCCTTAGGTTTATGACGCCGCAGTCAGGTGGTTGAAATATGATGAACCTAATCGCCAGCCTTTTATGGTTGACATCCTTGCTAAAGTCAGGTTTCCTCTTATATCAAAGAATTTCTTAAGTAAAACAGTACAAGCTGAACCACTTATTCAAGACAATCCCGAATGCCTTAAGATGGTGATAAGTAAGTTTCCTTAATAGCCATTTATAACCTGATCGTGTAGCCAGTTTCTCATGGACTTAAAACCCTTCAGATTGAATCAGATGGGGCAGCCACGGAGAAACACTTGAGACTTAGCCCTTCTGTATAGTTAATCTATTGAGATTTTCAGCTGTCTATCTGGAAGGAACTTAGCCTCATCCTTTATTCTATAGGAACACCTGTGATAGAAGGTAAAAAATTAGACTTTGTTTCCTTTCATGTACAGCAATTTTCATTTTGTGTGTTTTATTTCCTTTTTAAAATAATTGAGCCAAGTAGTGTACTGTGATCACATTTTCTTTTTTGAAGAAAAATGTTGGTTTGTTGGACCTGGAGCACATTTTTTGCCACATTCTTTTTTGATTCACTTAATTTTTCTTGACTTTTAGACTTGAGTTCCAACCCCTCTGTAAAATGCCAGTTAATAAGATTGTACTATTAAACAATCTGTTGCTTTTCTTTCTTTGGCAACACTGTTCATAGAGCCTTCTTTCTGCCTGTTCCAGTATGAAGCGTTTGCACTGTAGTTGTAAGCTTAAGGCACAGTTCTTGTCCTGGGACTTCTCTGCCATCCTGGGATGTTCTTTCACTCCTTTCCTAAGTTAGATTCACTATTTTCCTCAAACCCAGGTCTTCCCCTTCCTAAATTCTGTTTGATTGAACATATCCTTAAAAGCTTCCTGAGAAAGAGTATATGATCAGTAAATATTTGGAAATTTGACAAATCACATCTTTATTTTATCATAAAATGTTGAAGGATAGTTAAACTGGCTATAGAGTTATGTTGAAAAATGATTTCTAGTTAGAATTTTGAAGGAATTTTCCATTGTTTACTAGCTTCCAGTATTACTTTTGAGAAATCTGATGCCCGGTTTATTTAGTACGCCTTCTTGTAAACATGTAACCCTTTATTTTCTTTTAATCCCTGCTGTTTTGAAGGTTCACAGTAATGTACCTTGGTTTTCATCTTTTAGTTATCACACTGGCATTCTCTATCTATTCAGCACAGATTTCTCAGTTCTTTATTGCTGATATTATGATTTTTTAGGGATTGAGTCTGTAATCTTTTCTTGTCTCTCCTATCCATCTTTGTCTTTGCTATTTTCTTAGAAATAGCCTTAATTTTTCTTTTAGCACTTTTATTTCAGTTATTTTTTATTTCTGTGAGTTTTATTCTCTTATTTCATGGCTATAATATCTTATTCCAAAGTAGCATTATAATGCCTTTAATGTTTTCTTATCTTGCCTGCATTTCCTGTATTGCCTTCTTTTTTTTTTTTTCTGTATTGCCTTTGGTTTGGTTTTGTTTTTTCTCTTTTTGTTATTGAAAACAAATATTTCATATCATCTGTGAACCATAAGAATGTTTTATTATAAAATTGATACCATATATTAGTCTTCTCATTTATTGGGCTAAACTGTAGGATAATCAAGATAGCCAGACAGTTTTTAAATTGGGGACCCCCAGAGGTCATTAATCTTTCCCTGGTGGCTCAGACGGTAAAGCGTCTGCCTACAGTGCGGGAGACCTGGGTTCGATCCCTGGGTCAGGAAGATCCCTGGAGAAGGAAATGGCAACCCACTCCAGTACCCTTGACCTGGAAAATCCCATGGACGGAGGAGCCTGGTAGGCTACAGTCCATGGGGTCACAAAGAGTTGGACACGACTGAGCGACTTCAGAGGTCATTATCTGTAGTTGTTTTCTCAGGTAGTTGGGTTAGAGGCATTTGGGAACTGAATGGGGGAACTTTTTGACTTGAAGGCTTTCACTTAATCCCTGTTTTCAGTTTCACACCCTTTTCTATGTGATTTTCTGAATCTGGACATCTCTGATTCAGAATCTCTGAAGACCAACCCTTCTGTCTCCTGTAGTGGGAAAAGCATAGGTATCTGACTGCAGTAGGGAAAGGAGACCTGGCAATTCAGCGGTCATTTATTTTAGAATTTTAGAGTTCTCTTGATTTCATCCCCACTCTCTCATACCCACCTCTTTTGGGGTACTCTGTATCATTCCAGGGTTCTGCAGGATCGTTTGACTTGTTTCTCATTGGTGTCTCTTGCCATAACTATTCAGGTTTAGCATTCTGTCTGCTAGCTGTCTTCATTAACTGTTATGGGAGTTGCAGATCTTCTGGCATTATCAGAGGTAGTTTGTTTGCTTCTTCTTTCCTTGTTTTTGGAGAGTGGCTTTCAAGAGAGAGGAAGAAAAATGTCTTGAAATGGCAAGTCTAATCTCAAGTTGTTTTTGTTGTATTGATAAATCTTAATCAATCTTTTCCTTTATATCCAGGTTTAGAAATGTTTAGAAGGGTCTTTCTTGGTCCAAGATGATTTTTTTTTTTAATTTCCTAAATTTTCCTTTTGTGCATTTGTGGATTTTTTTTTTTTAATTTCTAAACCTTATATGCAACTGAGATTGATTTCATATGAAATAATCTCCTGCCACCCAGAATAATTAAGAACCTAGCTTTATTTTCCCTCCTAAATGTTTGGCAAGATTCTAACCCAGTATTACTGTTGAATGATTCATCTTTGCATTGCAGGCAGATTCTTTACCATCTGAGCCACCGGGGAGGCCCTTAATTATTGTTGTACTTCATTTAAATTGTCATGTGTCCCTAAAGAACTTGTAATTTTCTTTTTTTACATTCTATATTTCTTAAAAAAATTTTTTCAGATATTTTTGTTGTTACTATTGTGATTGTATTTTTTTCTTTAGTCATTATTGATCTTTTTAAAAAAAATTTCAGTGAATTTCTTTTTTCTAGGGAAATAATTCATGATCTGCAAATAATGATTTTAGTTTCTGCCCTTAGTATTTATATTTTTTTCTTTTGTTATATTGCATAATTACATTGAATAAATTTTTAATTGAACAGTGTTCAAGTAACTATAGTGGTGATAAATGCTAGCCTTGTCTTTCCCTTATTCTGATGGGAACACCTTTAGTTCTCACCTAGAGCCCTGGACCTGGCTTTTGACATTAGTTGGGTACATGTGTTGGGGTATGTAGGTGGATATGAGTGGAATAGGTAGGAGATGTTTATAATTAAGAAATTAATTTTGTTTTCCTGAATTTTAAACTTATTTTTAGTGGATACTGATAAAAGTTACTTCTTTTTTTCTGAGAGTTTGAGGATTTTGACAAATATTGCTATAGTGCTATTTTAAAATTTAGTATGTGTATTTAAGCTGTACCTAAAGCTATAAAGAAGAATAATGCAAACACTAAATGTTTTTTGTTCTGTATTTTAGTGGTTTTTTTTTAACTTTTCAAATGGGACTTAATTTTTTTAATAGTGTTTAAATTTATCCATATTTGTCAATCTCTTTGCACACCATTTCTTCTTTTATCTTAGATCTTCTCCCCATATTCCTGAAGAGCATCCTTTATAAAGTTCATACATTTACAGTCTGCTTTTAAATTGTTTCAGTTGTTGGTTATATAAAAATATATATTTTTTCTTTTACTCTATTCTTAAAGCTGAACTGGGCATATAATTCTAGGTTGAATATATTTTCTCTCAATACTTTGAAGATACTTCACCCCACCTCCATCGTTACTATTGATGTCTCCTGTCAGTGCAGTTGTCATTCTTTGTAGATAGTGTGAATTTTTGCCTGTGTCTTTTTAAAAGGGTTTCTCTTGGTTTTGATGTTTAGCATCAAATATGGTTGGGCATTTGTTTGTGTTTATCCTGCTCAGTGTTTGTTCATTTTCCCTAGTCAGGAATCCATGTTTTTCATCAGGTTTGGAAAATCCTCAGCCATTTTCTCTTCCAATAAGTGTCAACTTCCTCAGGAATTTTAATTAAAAAGATGTTGTCAGTTCTCCACTCCATAATATCTAAGCTTTTCGTTGCACTTGGGGTGATTTCTTCAAATCTGTCTTCCAGTTCACTGTTTCTTCTTTCACCTGTTTCTTTTATTTTTGGCTGCGCTGTGTCTTCATTGCTGTGTGCAGGCTTTCTGCGGGTGTGATGAGTGAGGACTACTCTAGTTGCAACGCATGGGCTGCTCATTGTGGTGGCATCTCATTGCAGAGCACAGGCTTTAGGCACTCATCCAATTATTAAATAGTATCACTTTCCCTTGATTTGGAAGTAAAGTAAAATTTCTGCTAAGACTTACCACATGGCTACTAGTTAATAATATTATGGTTTTGGGGTAAGTTGACCCAATACTGTCCCCTAGTTTGGGAAAGTATTATGATCTATCCATACAGTGGAATGCTCTATATTTACTAAAAATATCTTAGATGAATATAATAATAATAAACATTTTTCATGAGTGGCAATAGCATAAAACAGTGCATGGTATAACACCTTTTGGCTCCAGTTAAGGTGTCGAGGTGGGAGGGGGTATGAATCAAGAACACATCTCTGAAGGGGTGATGGGAAAAGAGCTGGAAGAGGAGAGTTCACCCAGGCTGCTGTCTTTAAAACCAAGGTGTAGGGAGTTTAAAGAGGTAGATTATAGGTATTAGTTTCTTTAAGTACAGGGAGGTGAAAGAAAATCAAGACCAAGAAGACACCTTTATATTAGTGCTTTCATTATGTGGATTTTGTACGTGTTAATATTGGATTTTTTGTTATATCTTTATTTGCATACTGTCATATTTTTGGTTTCACTGGGTGGAGACCTGCATCTGTTTATTCACACATGGAGTAAGCTGTTGAAGGTAAATTAGCCAGTCTAAATGAAGTATAGTGTTTAGTTCTTATGTGGATTCTGAATTGACTCAGACACAGAGTATCGGGATTATTCCAGAAATCCAGCCAAGTGTGGGATTGGGCTCTTGAGCAGGAATCTTTGTTACATTTTCTTTTTTTCTTTGTTTTGTCCTGTTCTAATGAAGAACAGTTCTACAACTCCTTGACTAGGCACCAGCAGCTTTGAAGCCTGAATAAAGCTCAGTGGAGAAAAGGCCTCCCTCCCTCAGACTGTCAGTTACCTCCCTACCATGTGACCTAGAGGCTGCCTTCTGAGAGTAGAAGAAAAACAGAAAAGATGATAGGAATACAGAATAAAACTAAACTGAGAGAATCTACAACTAAAAGAAAATGAGTCCTAAAATGAAGATCACAGTCAAAGCCACCACAAAGGGTCAGACCAAGTTCTTACCCAGAATCTTCAAATGACAGTACCTGCCTCTCAGAGGATTAACTCCCAAAGTTATAAGCCTAAGGTGCTTCTCAGGGAAAGGTCCCAGAGAGCTTGTCCTCAGCCCTGTCCTGGGAGAGAAACAGCCCATCAGTGAAGCAGCCACAGTTTGTGCTTCCTCCAGGACACAGTTGGCCACAGCCAGCTACTTGCAGCCGTGGCCTGTTGCCTGGAACCATCCCCTCCTGTATCTCTCCTTCCCCACTGCCTGTGTTCTCTTGTTGGGAGAATTGTGTTCATAGATTCCACAGGACACATCCGCCCTGTGTGGAGCCCTCCTAGAGCAGTGGCTCTCAAACCCCACAAGCTCTCTTCTGGGGTAGTGTTCAATAATTTGGATTTCTAGTAAGTTTCCAAGTGATGCTGCTGGTCAGGGAACTACACTTTTGAGAACTACAGTCTTACATCTAGAGTGGGAGAGGAGGGCATGAAGAAAAGTGTTTTTTTACAGTTGTAAAGGATTGTGAAAAAACAAATCAAGAATATATGACAGAAACCAAATGTGACTTACAGAGCCCAGAATATTTGCCGTCTGGTCCTCTGGAGAAGGTTTGCTGACCCCTGACTGAGGGTGGGCATCTGAGTGTGCCAGGTGTTGTAATGCACATTGCTGCTACTGATGCTCTAAAGGAGAAAGAAATGCTAGAAATATTGATACTGATTCACAACCTGTTATCCAAAACTGTTTTCTCTCTGTATTCCTCTTATAAAAGCCCAACACAGCATCATGAACAGAAGTGTTTCTGCATGTATTGAAGATTGCTTACCTTATTTTATTTTTGAACCAGTAATACTATACATCATACACAGTTCAGGGTAGATAGTAAAAAGTCTCACTGGAGGTAACCATTATTATCTTGTATATCCTTCTAAAAGTAGTCGAATCTGTGCACACACAGTAATTTATTGACATGCTTATATAAATTATGTATAATATATATAAATAAAGATATAAATTTTTAGAATAAATAATGTCACACTCTGTGTACTCTTCTATGTCTTTCTCCCTTGCCTGCCTTCACATCAGCTTGTGGGATCTTGGTTCCCCAACCAGGGAATTTTCCCATCTTGCTTTTTTCCATTCCACATTATTTCTTGGAATTCATCCTATGTGTACATATTACCCTTCCTTGTTCATCTCAATAACCATATTTAGTATTCCAGTGTGTGGATAATCATAATTTTTAACCACTTCCCTGACAATGAACTTTAGGTTGATAAAATCCTAAAGGGGGAAATAGCTGGCTAAGATATGTGAAATAATAATTTCACAGATAATTTGCACTCATCCACATTCCCACCAGCAGTGTAGGAGACTGCTGCTTCCTTTATCATACCCTGTGTTCCAGATAGTTTGATCTTGTGCAGTCTGATGTATGAGAACGTTTGATTTTATTTGTATTTCTCTGACTAGAGCACATGAGCATCTTTTCATATGTTGCAGAGTTATTTGTAATTCTTTTTCTATGAACTTTGTTCAGATACATGATCTAATTTTCTGTCATTTGATCATTATAATGTTATTGAGTATCTTTTATATGTCTTTTATATGATTTATAAATTCTTTTCTAGTTTGTCATTGTCTTTTTCTTTTAACATTTACTTATTTTTTTGACTGTACTGGGTCTTAGTTGCTGCATGTGGGATCTAGTTCGCAAATGAGGAATCGAACCTGGTCCCTCTGCATTGGGAGTGCAGTCTTAGCCACTGGACCACCAGGGAAATCCTGTCATTGTCTTTTAATTTTTCTGTTTTTTCTTTTTGCCATGAAATAATTTAACTTAAAATTTTGTAGTTCTGAATTTTTTTTTTTTTTTTTAGCTCCTGTGTTATTTGTCTTTTCTTAGGCTTCCCTGGTAGCTCAGACGGTAAAGCGTCTGCCTGCAATGAGGGAGACCTGGGTTCAATCCTGGGTTGGGAAGATCCCCTGGAGCAAGGAAATGGCAACCCATTCCAGTACTCTTGCCTGGGAAATCCCATGGACGGAAGAGCCTCGTAGGTTACAGTCTGTGGGGTCACAAAGAATCGGACGCAACTGAGAGGCTTCACTTTCACTTTCAGGCTTCCTCATTCTGAGCCTATTTTTTTAAACTTTTCCTATTTTTCTTTTAGTTCATTTATAAGGCTTTTTTGTTAAAAAAAAAAAAAAAACATTTTACAATATTCTGTTGATTTGGAATTTGCTTTAGAGTAAAATATGAAGTTGGGTATTTTCTTCATATCACTGTCTATCATCATTTATTGAATAATCGACTTTTCCCACACTGATTTGAAATGACATCTTAAGTTTTTAATCATTGAGTGTCCCTTGACTTGACAAAACTAAGTAATTGCTGAAAGAAAGATTTTAGATCACAGTAGTTACGAATCCTCATTGCATTTTAGGGTCATCTAAGCAGTAAGCACTTCTCCAAGTTTTATGTGCATCTGAGTTACTTCCGCATTTTGTTAAATATGCAGATTCTAACTCAGTAGCTCTGGGATTCAGTATTTCTAACAAGTTCCCAGGTAATGAAGTTGCTGATCTTTTAACCACATATAAGGGGCAATACCAGTGCCTCCACCCTTCCACCAGAGGTTTTGATTTAACTGTGCTGACATAGGCCCAGTGATAGTTTCTGAGATTTTTCTAGGTGACTCTAATGTACAGTGAAGATTGAGAACTGCTGGGTTAGGAGATATGAATTTCAATAATTAATACTATGGCTGCTGTTGCTTGAAAAGCCAGATGATTCACTGATATTTCTTAAGTGGGTAGGACAATCTTAGCATTAATGGTGATGACGGAGAATAATAAATTGATTAGCACTCAGATTATTATACATTTCTCCTGCCTCATTCCTGCTCACTCTTTCCATAAATGTTAGATGATAGAAAAAAAAAAAAAACGGTTACAGAAATAAGAGCACTGCTTTATTTGGGTGTTTCCTTTTCAAAGTAAGTATTAAAGTGCCTGAAGTTCTTGAAGAGTTGGCATGTATTTTTCTCCAGGTGGGATGAGATATCATCTCCTTTCTCCAGAGGATCGAGAAGAACTGGTAGAAGGCACAAGGCCCAGAAGGAAGAAACATGACTACCGCATAGCCCTGTTTGGAGGCTCCCAACCACAGTCTTGTAGATATTTTAACCCAAAGGTAACTTTTATCCTTGTTTTTGTTTGTAAAAGCACTGAGCAGATAGACTGGCACCTACCACCAATAGTAATGACTCAGAGATGTTATAGTTTATGGTGTTCTTTCATAGACCTTATGAGATACACAGTTAGATCTCGTTTTACAAATAAGGAAACTGAGGCTGAGTCATATTTCAAACGTCTCTGTGACTGCTCTAGAGTGCTACATAGTAACCATTATCAAAGAAAAGGGAAAGCAGTTTTTCTGATTTGTTAGGAACTCCTCACATTCATCTCAACTCCTTTCTTTACTTATGTGCCACTTTCAATGAAAATCTGCTTCTGGAGCTATGGGGTTTTTTTTCCCCTTTAGTAATTCTGTTTGAATATAAAAGAATACAGTCTTTCTAGAAAATGTGAAAAATCTAGACCATCATGAGGAAAAAGATAAAATTATCTTTAGTCCAACCATCTAGATATTACCAATTTTAATGTGCTTTACATTATGCCAGTTGGGCAGCAGAGTTTGAGTCATAGGTCTAGGAACACAATTTTTAAAAATGGATTATGAGAAAGTCCATTCGTATTTCTATCGTTTCTTAGACCTGTGACTTTTGGCTGTTGAAGAGATAATACTATGTTTTCTATTGCTACATATATTGGCTAAGCAGAACACACACCATAATCCTAAAAAGATAGCACCTGATCTTGCAAGATGGTACCCATAGCTGATGTTGAGTCTCAGCACTTAACGATCTCTTTCATCATCTTATAGGCCCATTTTTTGTTGATGATAGATACCTGATGAGTCCAGAGCATCCTTTTTACATCAGGATACTTCTGATACTACTTTCTCTGAGAAGTGGGTCCTTGGAGGCTTTCTATATAATACGATAGTGGTGATACACATATGGTAGTATTGTCAAGAGTGCAAAAGACAGCATGGGCCAGTCCAAATCCAGAATAAATATCAATTCCAATGAGGACGGAGCTTTGTCCCTTCAATAATGGGACGTTCCAGTGCATCAGGTAACTAACTAGTTCCCTCAAGGTATGACAACAAATCAGGTTCTTAAAATCGGTCAGTATTGCCCACAAAGTGGGTGCTAGCCAGTAGTGGATAGCCACGTAGGCCTCAGGTAAGGAAGGGCCATTAGCTGGTTTTTTTTGGCTGTTTTCTTTTTTTAACTTTTATATTGGAGTATAGCCGATTAACAATGTTGTGACAGTTTCAGGTGAACAGCAAAGGGACTCAGCCATACATATACATGTATCCATTCTCATAAAGGTTCATTAACTTCTGTAGCCACTGACTTATGTAGATACTGCATGCATCTATCACTGCACTGTAGCCACTCATAAGCCCATTGAGCAAGCATCACGCTGGGGAGGAAAGATGCAGACACAGTCCTATCCACATGATTACTAAGACTTCACTGCAGCTGTGGGCACTCCAGTAAGAATTCATGTGGGCTTCTACTTTATCCTTCCTCAAATCCCCTTGTCAGCATTTTTTCATTCTTGCTTATTTCAGGTCTATAACCATCTGGGTAAACTATTAGTCACTGTCTGACAGTTGATAAAAAACTGACCTGAGGCTTCCTCTACTGAATGACATAATCAACAATTGAAGGAACTGCTTGAAAATCTGCCGTATCAGGATATGTCTTTTCTGTATCATCCCTCAGTACCATTTCTGAAGGGCCTGTAATGCTTAAGCTCGTACTTTGGCTAGTACTATCACAGATGAGCCAAGCTCAGGTCTCTCCAATTTGTCAGTTGATGTGTAGAGACCGCCTCCAAGACGACATAACCCTGGGTGAGGGAGAAGGCCTACTGAGGAAGGGTTGTGATTATCCCATTTGGATGTCCTGTGTCTAAATACTAGATCATGGATTGAAACCATGCTATTGGTGATGTGGTAGGTCAGGTAATACTATTCAAAATGGGTTAACAGTATGCTCACCTGGTTTCCCTTGGTGTCAGACACTTGCCATCTGTCAGACCCTAGTGGCCAGCCAGGAGCTATTTACTGAGAAAATGGTACCTGCCTAAAGTAGGTTGGCCCTGCCCTAGAATCCCAGGGGTGTACTCTGCGATCATCTTGGGACGTGCCTCAAGTTATAAGCGGCAACTCAATGCCCTCGGGTCACAGGCTCGCCTGAGCAGCTGAGCTGTGCTTCTGTCACCTGTCCCACTTAGAAAGCTGCTCCAGGTTTTGCTCACAACTGGCAGCTTTTTGGTTTGCCCAGTTAGAGGGTAAATGTAGGACACCCAAACACAGGATATGTGTCATCTGTAAAGTGTTAGAAGATGCTTGGGGCAACAAGCTGTCCTTCATTTCCAAGGGGTTATACCAACGTGATGTAGATCAGGGCTTGGCTAACTTTTTCTAAAAGAGATAATAAACACTTGCAGCTTTATAGTCTACTTACTCTCTTCTATAACTGCTCAAACTGATGCTGTAGCCAGAAAGCAGCCATAAATAATACATAAAAAAATGGGCATGGCTGCGTTCCAATCAAACTTTATTTACAGAAACAGTCAGTTGGTTGGATTTAGCCTGCAGTTTGCCAACCCCTGCTGCAGACCTGTGGACATCTAGGAACTCTGTTATGAGCAACACCATACTTTAGGATAACTTTTGTTTTGGGAACACTTGTCTTCCCAAGACATGTGGGATCGCTTCTATTTTCTGTTCATTTCTGTTTCCAGAACTGATCAGTGTTATAGGCATCCACATAGGAGATCTTTGGCAAGGGGAGATAGACCAGGGCTCCTGCAGCTGAGATTATAGCATAGAGTTAGAATCTAGAGATCTTGAAGTCAGACTATGAAATAACTTTATCTTCTCTGTCAGTTGAAAAGAAATTCCATCTAATAATCTGGGTAGACAGTAACAGAAGTACACACTAGCCAGAGTGTACCCTATAGACCAAGTTTGAATGGTTGCTTCAGTCTGGTCCAGTGAGGAGACCTCACCTGGCCCTCATGCAACAATCAAGAGTCACCAGTCAGTTCAGCTGCTCAGTCATGTCTCTCTGTGACCCCATGGACTGCAGCACGCCAGGCTTCCCTGTCCATCACCAACTCCTGGAGCTTGCTCAAACTCATGTTCATTGAGTCGGTGATGCCATCCAACCATCTCATCCTCTGTCATCCCTTCTCCTCTTGCCTTCAATCTTTCCCAGCATCAGGGTCTTTTCCAGTGAGTCGGTTCTTCCCATCAGGTGGCCAAAGTATTGGAGTTTCAGCTTCAGCATTAGTTCTTCCAGTGAATATTCAGGACTGATTTCCTTTAGGATGGACTGGTTGGATCTCCTTGCAATTCAAGGGACTCTCAAGAGTCTTCTCCAATGCCACAGTTCAAAAGCATCAATTCTTTGGCCCTCAGCTTTCTTTATAATCCAACTCTCACATCCATACATGACTACTGGAAAAACCATAGCTTTGACTAGACGGATCTTTGTCAGCAAAGTAATGTCTCTGCTTTTTAATATGCTGTCTAGGTTGGTCATAGCTTTTCTTCTAAGGAGCAAGCATCTTTTAATTTCATGGCTGCAGTCACCATCTGCAGTGATTTTGGAGCCCCAGAAAATAAAGTCTGTCACTGTTTCCATTGTTTCCCCATCTATTTGCCATGAAGTGATGGAACCAGATGCCATGATCTTAGTTTTCTCTGAATGTTGAGTTTTAAACCAGCTTTTTCACTCTCCTCTTTCACTTTCATCAAGAGGCTCTTAGTTCTTCGCTTTCTGCCATAAGGGTGGTGACTCATATAACCCACAGAGCATATATGCTGCCAGATACCAAAAAGACCTCCGGGGAAGGAGTGGGCAGGTTAGATTGGTTAAATATCATCATATTTGGACTGTCACTGTGACCTGCTTTTGGGTCATATATCTATCTACAGTCCAGAATATAGGCTGATTTTTTTTTTTTCTTTAAAGACATCTAGTTTCCTTCCTTAGTAGAGGACGGAGTGAATGGCAAGTACCATAAGGCTGGATGGCCTGTACAGCACCGTGCAGTAGGCACAATGTCAGTGTGCTTAACAGGTTGATACACCTACACATCTGTTTCATACTAGGTAATGTTAAGACTGTTGACATTTCAGTGGCTATTTAATTTCATTGTTTTTTAATTTTTCAGGATCCTTCTGAGTCAGGAGCAGGAAACTTATCAGTTCTTTTTTTCCCCCCAAGGAAAATCTGAAGTCATAGGAGCTTAAATTATAATTCTATGAACCACAGCTTTCAGGTTGATGAAAGTTGTATCCCTCCTAACTTTGGTGTTGATTTTGACAGTTAAAAAAGCAATTAAAGTATGTTTTGGTAAATACTTTATCTAATAGTAGATGTCTAGTTTGATGTACAGAGGTAGAAGGAGAATACTGATTTCATTTGGGACACAGCATTGTTTTTAGAGTAAGGCAAATATAGAATGACTACTAGCACTTGTTTCTGATCTGTAGTTGTAACAATTTCCTTGATTTTTTTTTTATTGAACAGTTGAAAAAAGATGAGTGTGCTGCACAAGCCTGGAAATGAGACTGTAACTTCAGAAATCTCATTTGATGTCTTGCTTTGATTTTATAAATGGCACATACTTGGTGCTCTTCTGTATACTCAATCACAAGTTCTTAGACTTACAGTGGAAAAATTTAAATAATTGAGGATATAACTACCAATATAAACATTCTTTTTTTTTAAACATTCTTATTTCATCAATTATTACTCGTTTCCTAATGTTAATACTATTAGCAACCCATTATAATATTTATTAAATATTTCTGTTGGAAGTTCCACCCTCTCCTTTCTTTTTGCTAAAAACTACATTTTAAAAATTTTTACCATTTACTTTTATTTCATATTTTAATATAAGTTGTCTTTATTTCTAATATTAAAAGTCAGGAGGCTGATTTCTCTGTAAGTTATTATTTATCTTGAATCTCCAAAGTGAACATTATTTCATCTTCCATTTCAAGTAGACTGCTTAATAATAAATACTGTATAGGAATTGTTTTAAAATTCTTGAATTTAACATTTTCAGAGATGTTAAAATGGTTCTAACTATCATTGACATGTGTCCTATACCTGTCTCAAATGAATATTTTCACTGATTGATCTCCTTCAAAGAGACAATTTAAGCAGTACTACTTAATTGAATTATCTAGAATTAAGCAGTATCCCTATAATGTGTTGTTTTTAGATATTTCTTGGATATCACTCATGAGAAGCAGCAAATATTCATATTAATTGCTGGTTGAAAGATGATAAAAATTAATATTTTTTCTAGTAGATAAGTAGATAAAATAGTAGAAATCTTGGGTTGCTATATTGAATTGAAATGATACTGTTCTTGTCGTGGTCCTTTCATGAATTTTGCTGAGTCTTCCCCTTCCCCACTGTCCCTGTGTTTATCAAGTGTTTAATGATTACTGAAGAATTATTTGTCTGAATCCAGTGCCCTGTTCTTAGAATGTGTTCTCAAATTGTAGCATATTTTATATGTTTTATAATACTGATGCTAAAATAAAAGTTGACTTAATTGACCAGATTATTTGGACTATTCCTGTCAGTGAAATGATAAGCTTTGAGGGCTTAAAACTTTGTAGGGGTCTTGGCTCACCACTTTCACATGGTGGAGAAATAAGAGACTCTGCCCCAGAGGAAAAGGGATTCTGCATATACCCTGCTAAAATCAGACAAGGAGTGAGAACACCACAGTGAGGACCATTCCCAGTTGCAGAGGCAGAAAAACAATGGTGCCATGTTTTACAGAGCCCTCAGATTCAAAAGGTTTATGCTGAGTATCTTTTTCCTTTGACTTCACCGCACGCTTGTGGGACTTTTAGTTCCCCTACCAGGACACTCGGCAATGAGAGAATGGAGTCCTAACACTGGACCGCTAGAGAATTGCCTCTTAAGTACCTTTTCCTGCTCACAACTCTGAAGTAGACTCATCACTGAGCTTTAGTGTCTGGCCCAGTGTGTACGGAGACAGTGCTACACTATCAAGGTGGAACTTGGCAATTGTATGTTGCATATGATTTTAAAAGACTTGTGCGTAAAAGAAGTATAAGCCTTATTGTTACATTAAAAAATTAGAGAAGTTTTTGTAAGAGTGCATCAGTGGTGTTTGTCACCAGCAGAGTGTTGTACAAGTAGTGTACTGAAGTCCAAGAGTAAGTGCTGCTGAAATGATCAGGAGCATCTGTCAGAACAGAATCTCCACAAAGGACAGCAGTAATCCCAGGTGGGTTGGACCCATAGCTATATCCCCCAGGGACTGACATTGGTGGAATACAAGTATGGGTCAACATGGGTATCCTTTAAACATTCTTAGTTGTCAGTATAATAGGTACCAGTGGTAAAACCAGTGTTCTTTGCAGCTTATGCACATTAGGTATTTCTCACACCTGATTGTTTGCAGGCAGTTTGGTGGTTCTCAAGTTCAGATAGAAGAGATTGGAACACATTCTGAGGTGAATTCTCAGTAGAGTGCCTTCCTAAAATGTTTTCCAAAATAGGAATATTGATAGCTTCTTTTTTTTTTCCTTATCAAGCATCTCCAAACACACTTTTGTAGTTTTGTTCTAAAGTCAGCCTCACAGCCCTTGTACCCCACACAGGTGTGGTACCTGAAGTTCCCTGCTTCAGGGATCACTTCCTTTTGTGTTTAATCACTGTGTCTGCAAGAAACCTTGGTGAAAATACGACTCACCATGGGAGGGATGACTTCAGAGTCACTCTCATAAGCCACAGTCAGCCATAATTATTACCAATTAACAGATGAGTCCCCTGAAAGACTGAGAGAAGACAGAAAAAAGTTGTAGGCATTTGATTGAAGGCCCTGGGTGGGAAAGGATGAGGAGACTAGGAAAGATAGATCTATGTGGTATTTTGAAGGAGTCTGGTCATCCTGGAATTAGCTAGAGGGTAGTGAGTACATAAATGCAGTGCTAGTGGGGCAAGAGTCAGGCTGAAGAAAACCACCTGGGAGTGAAAGTATCACTGTATTTACTACATCACGTCACTTGGGATTTGCTATTGGCTACCTTTGGTAATTGTTCACATGACCCCAAGGCACAGTAAGAACTATTATTCTAGAAGGATTAAATCATGCTCAGATAGGTCTCTTGTGATGATTTTCTTTGAAAATCAGTAATCAGTATGAGAGAGAATTAACTTCAGCTGTTACAAACAACAACAGGTTGTACAACAGCGCACTGCACAGTCAGCTGGTTGTAAAGTGCAGTTTAACCAGAATTTGAAATTTGGGGGTTGGGCAGCAGCGGGGATTGTGAAGGATATATATCACAGTCCTGTCCCTCAAACTCAGTGTGTGAGGTGTCCACAACCTTGAAGCAGTTACAGAAGATGGAGACTGAGGTCAGTGAAGCAGCCACTGAACGTAACCAGTTAAAGTTGTGACACTGATAGCTTACACTGAACTGTGTCAGATTCGTGGTCTGAAGAAAATTTAGCTTCGGAACCAGAGACAAGGCTTGATCACTCAGAGCTTTTGTGTAGCAGAGTTTTATTACAGTGAAAAAGGGACAGAGAAAGCTTCTGACACAGACATCAGAAGGGGGCAGAGAGTGCCCCACTCAGTCTTATCAAGGCCTTATATACTTTTTCAACTGGTTGCTAACAATAGAAAGGTCTTACCAGGCCCACTCCTAGGACATAAGTCTTAATAAGATGAGTCAGAAGGTTCCTGTTAAGGAGAGACATGTCCTTGAGCAAGATACATTGTTATATAATCATTCAGTTCAGTTCAGCTCAGTGTCCCAATCTTTGCCACCCCATGCACCGCCGCACACCAGGCTTCCCTGACCATCACCAATTCCCGAGGCTTATTCAAACTCATGTCCATTGAGTCGGTGATGCCATCCAACCATCTCATTCTCTGTTGTCCCCTTCTCCTCCCACCTTCAATCTTTCCCAGCATCAGGGTCTTTTCCAGTGAGTCAGCTCTTCACATCAGGTGGCCAAAGTATTGGAGTTTCAGCTTCAGCATCAGTCCTTCCAATGAACACCCAGGACTGATCTCCTTTAGGATGGACTGGTTGGATCTCCTTGCAGTCCAAGGGACTCTCAAGAGTCTTCTCCAATGCCACAGTTCAAAAGCATCAATTCTTTGGCGCTCAGCTTTCTTTATAGTCCAACTCTCACATCCATATATGACTAATGGAAAAACCATACCTTTGTCTAGACAGATCTTTGTCAGCAAATTAATGTCTCTACTTTTGAATATGCTATCTAGGTTGGTCATAACTTTTCTTCCAAGGAGCAAGCGTCTTTTAATTTCATGGCTGCACGTCACCATCTGCAGTGATTTTGGAGCCCAAGAAAATAAAGTCTGTCACTATTTCCATTGTTTCCCCATCTATTTGCCATGAAGTGATGGGACTGGATGCCATGATCTTAGTTTTCTGAATGTTGAGTTTTAAGCCAACTTTTTCACTTCCTCTTTCACTTTCATCAAGAGGCTCTTTAGCTCTTCTTTACTTTCTGCCATAAGGGTGGTGTCATCTGCATATCTGAGGTTATTGATTATTTCTTCCAGCAGTCCTGATTCCAATTTGTGCTTCCTCCAGCCCAGCGTTTCTCATGATGTACTCTGCATATAAGTTAAATAAACAGGGTGACAATATACAGCCTTGATGTACTCCTTTCCTGATTTGGAACCAGTCTGTTCCATGTCCAGTTCTAACTGTTGCTTCCTGACCTGCATACAGATTTCTCAAGAGGCAGGTCAGGTGGTCTGGTATTCCCATCTCTTTCAGAATTTTCCACAGTTTATTGTGATCCATACAGTCAAAGGCTTTGGCATAGTCAACAAAGCAGAAGTAGATGTTTTTCTGGAATTCTCTTGCTTTTTCGATGATCCAGCAGATGTTGGCAGTTGATCTCTGGTTCCTCTGCCTTTTGTAAATCCAGCTTGAACATCTGGAATTCACGGTTCATGTACTGTTGAAGCCTGGCTTGGAGGATTTTGAGAATTACTTTGGTAGCCTGTGAGATGAGTGCAATGGTGCGGTAGTTTGAGCATTCTTTGGCATTGCCTTTCTTTGGGACTGGAATGAAAACTGACCTTTACCAGTCCTGTGGCCACTACTGAGTTTTCCAAATTTGCTGGCATATTGAGTGCAGCACTTTCACAGCATCATTTTTTAGGATTTGAAATAGCTTAACTGGAATTCCATCACCTCCACTAGCTTTGTTCATAGTGATGCTTCCTAAGGCCACTTGACTTTGCATTCCAGGATGTCCGGCTCTAGGTGAGTGATCACACCATCGTGATTATTTGAGTCGTGAAGATCTTTTTTATATAGTTCTTCTGTGTATTCTTGCTACCTCTTCTTAATATCTTCTGCTTCTGTTAGGTCCATACAATTTCTGTCCTTTATTGAGCCCATCTTTGCATGAAATATTCCCTTAGTATCTCTAATTTTCTTGAAGAGATCTCTAGTCTTTCCCATTCTATTGTTTTCCTCTATTTCTTTGCATTGATCACTCAGGAAGGCTTTCTTATCTCTCCTTTCTATTCTTGCTATAATTTGGCCTTGGAGTACAAAATGAAGCAGGGCAAAGTCTAATAGTTTGCAAGCGCCCTCTTCCAACAACACAAGAGAAGACTCTAGACATGGACATCACCAGATGGTCAATACCAAAAGCAGATTGATTATATTCTTTGCAGCCAAAGATGGAGAAGCTTTATACAGTCAGCAAAAACAAAACTGGGAGCTAACTGTGGCTCAGATCATGAACTCCTTATTGCCAAATTCAGACTTAAATTGAAGAAAGTAGGGAAAACCCACTAGACCATTCAGGTATGACCTAAATAAAATTCCTTATGATTATACAGTGGAAGTGAGAAATAGATTCAAGAGATTAGATCTGATAGAGTGCCTGAAGAACTATGGACGGAGGTTCGTGACATTGTACAGGAGGCAGGGATCAAGACCATCCCCAAGAAAAAGAAATGCAAAAAGGCAAAATGGTTGTCTGAAGAGGCCTTACAAATAGCTGTGAAAAGAAGAGAAGCGAAAGGCAAAAGAGAAGAGGAAAGATAGACTCATTTGAATGCAGAGTTCCAAAGAATATAATCATTAGTACAGGGCTTAAGGAAAAACATACCCTTGAGCAAGATGAGTTGTTTTGTTGTGTAATCATTAGCTCTAGGCTTGAATAAAGTTGGTCTTAGGCAAAATAGATTGTTGCCATAACAACTCGGATCTTAAGAAAAAAACCATCTTATGTGATTAAGGTGAAGGAATGTAGAAAAATAAAACATTTGTATAAGGAGGGCCCCAGACTCCTTATCAACCTACCTCAGAATTAACTCTTAGTACAAAATAGATAATGATAGCAGCAGTGGTCAAGAAGAGATCCCTCTGGGATGGATTTGTCCAGCAAGCTTCATGGACCTTCTCGGGGGAAACTTAATGATAGAGTTTAGATAGAAAGAAAGAGAAAGAAAAGAATATATTTAATCTTAAGTATGAATATATCTTGTTAAATTTTTTCATAAAAAGAAAAAGCATACAACATATTAACTGAATGGATTCTATTTCCTTTAAAAAAGGAATTTAGATACAGGTGTACTTTTCATGAAACTGTCTAGGAATGCTGTGGCATCTGGCAGAAACCTCCTTTCTCCCCTAGTTTTGCTTGATTTTCTCTCAAAATGATACAAAATAAAGTTCTCAAGTCTTTATTTTTAAAAAGTTTCTTTCATACTGCATTTTGGTTATCTTATTAAAATTTACATGTGTAGTGTTTCTATCATTTGAGGATTCATGTGTTTTCAGAATGCAGATTATATAAAATCAGTCATTTCTCTTAAGGAAAATATCAGGCTCATATTTTTGCCTTAAGGCATTTGAAGAAAAATACTACATCCTATCAACTCCAGAAGCTTTTCACTTCCTGCAGCAGTGTCCTACAGCTGAAAAATCACTCAAGATGTAATGAAGTGCTCTGTGGCCAACTCCAGACTTTAGTGTGGTAGGAATTCAGAAAAAGGAAATCAGAGAAGCTTGTAAAAAAAAGTCTTGATCCTGAAGAAAGTCTAGAATGTGATGTGTCATTCAGAGGCAAGAAAGGTTGACTGGGACCAGGAAAGATAGTACTTTATACTTGGATGTGTCTCTATAGTATGTGGGGATGCATGCATAGGTGATTTGTCAAAACTTAAATCCTTCTACCTATGTTTTTTCTAGACTTTCCAGTTTTCTCATTTTAATATCTTCTCAGCAGCTAAGCATAGAACCTTGCCTAGTTCAGTCACTCAATCGTGTCCAACTCTTCACAACCCCATGGACTGCAGCACATCAGGCTTCCCTGTCCATCACCAACTCCCGGAGCTTACTCAAACTCATGTCCATCCAGTCAGTGATGCCATCCAACCACCTCATCCTCTGTCGTCCCCTTCTCCCACCTTCAATCTTTCCCAGCATCAGGGTCTTTTCCAATGAGTCAGTTCTTTCCATCAGGTGGCCAAAGTATTGGAGTTTCAGCTTCAGCATCAGTCCTTCCAATAAACACCCAGGACTGATCTCCTTTAGGATGGACTGGTTGGATCTCCTTGCAGTCCAAGGGACTCTCAAGAGTCTTCTCCAATGCCACAGTTCAAAAGCATCAATTCTTTGGCGCTCAGCTTTCTTTATAGTCCAACTCTCACATCCATACATGACTACTGGAAAAACCATAGCTTTGACTAGACAGATCTTTGTCGGCAAAGTAATGTCTCTGCTTTTTAATATGCTGTCTAGGTTGGTCATAACTTTTCTTCCAAGGAGCAAGCGTCTTTTAAAATTTCATGGCTATAGTCACCATCTGCAGTGATTTTGGAGCCCCCAAAAAAAGTCTGTCACTGTTTCCATTGTTTCCCCATCTATTTGCCATGAAGTGATGGGACCAGATGCCATGATCTTAGTTGTTTGAATGTTGAGTTTAAGCCAACTTTGCCTAGAATGGATAATAAAACTTAACTGAATCATATTTTTGGGGTAATGATTTCCCGCTCACACATTTACACTGTGACTCTAGTGCTGCTCACCCATCTGTTGCTAACATGAAAGCTCCATGTGCTTTTACCTTGCCCATAGTCCATGTGTGCGGAGAGCCGTAAGTAATTCTTCCTCCACCTCCAGGCCCCAGATGGGGAGTGGTCCCATCAGTGGAGTAAGACCTGGCACTCATATCCACCAAACTGACAGGCCTGACTTCCCATCTGTTGTTTTCCCCTCTGCTTGCTTCTTCAACTACGCACATCTCCTAGGCAATATATAACTTACATAGTATAAGTTATTAAAGGGCAGATGTTAAATCACATTCTCTATTTTGGATGAAGTGTAGATTGAAGGAATTGGGCATATTTCCAAGGGAGGTTGGCCCACATACACACAGGAAAAAATACCATAAACTCCCCTGCATACAATCTAAGCCAGATGATACAGGTGCATTTAACACCTGACAGATACATATAATGAGCCCAAGTATAAAACATTACTGTTTATGTGAAATGAAGTCTTATTTTTCATTCTAGGTAGAAATTCTTGCAAAGAAAGATCATTTCACTTATCTGCCTAAAGATGAATTAGGCAGAATATTATATATGGCTAATATTTATCAAGCATGATGTTTAACATGTATAGTGGAAGAGTTGGAAAAGATTTAAAAACTTTGAGGACTTCTAAAGAAATCAGAGCCCAAATTGCAGGTAGATAGACGCATGTGCCTCTTCGTGTGTCTCACACACACACTGCATACACACTAGCTAATCAGTTCCCTTGGACTTAAGAGTTCTGACAGAGCAATTCAATTCTTGAGTATGAAGCATAACCTAGTCCTGGATGACTTAATGATCATCCATTCCCTACTCAGGTCCTTGAGTAGTACTGGAAAGTTAGAATTATTGTCACCAAGCTCTTTCAAATTACTTCACTCTTCTGAACCTCATGTCCTAGTGTCAGTGTAAGTTCACTGAGCTAAAA
Source organism: Odocoileus virginianus (assembly GCF_023699985.2). Classification (NCBI taxonomy): domain Eukaryota; kingdom Metazoa; phylum Chordata; class Mammalia; order Artiodactyla; family Cervidae; genus Odocoileus; species Odocoileus virginianus. The sequence continues at coordinate 506,888 of NW_027224346.1, read as the reverse complement.
GAAGTAGCATTTTTGTTTTCTTAGTTCCAGCATCTGCATGGGTAGCTCTTTTTATTTTGAAAAGTAGCAGATGTTAGACACCACTTCAAAGAATGTCTGACTAACTTTCTCATCCTGAAATTAAGGAAGAGCTTGGAAACATATCCTTAAAGATATCTTTGGAATCGTTTGCATATTACTTTCTAATATCAAATAAATTGGGTATAAGAGGGGCAAGACTTGAGGTTCACTAAATATAACGGATCTAATTAATAAAATTGTATTTCTCTACTATTCAACCTGGTCAGGTAGGAATTATGAGTAATTTGCATAATATGTAAGAGATTAACTTTGTTTGCTTTTGAGATATTACTCCCTGTAGAATATTCTATTGCTTACTTTTTCCCATTCTGTACTATGCAGTTTCCCTAAGGAAACAAATTTCTAAAATATTCTTCCTCAGTTTTTCAAATCCATTGAGTAAAACTGAAATTTCGGGACGATGTTTACCCTACAGTTTTGTGTGCCTACCAATAAACATACCACTGAGCAGCCCAGGGGGACTCACTAGACCCTACTTTGAGAATAAAAAAGGGATTAAGGCTCTGTTTCTCCGGTCACCTAAGAAGCAGAATGTTTATCATTACTGGGAGAAAAGATACTCTACATCAGGTACTCTTTTTCCTGAAGAGATCATCCCTTATGTCCTATGATGCTTTGATGAGCTAGCATGATAGATATCAGTCAGATTTTCCCAAAGGGAACTCAGCATTAATCAATCACACACAGTGCCTTGCTTGATATGATTGGGAATTGTCTGGATTTCGGTCTGACCCTAATTTTCAGCCATTTTCAGAATGCAGCCGGAACACTGTAGCTTCCTTGCTTTAAAAGGGGGAGGATCCAACAAGCTGTAACTTTGGAAGCATTCCACCACATATTTTCATAGAAAGGCACGGGCTTCAAACAAAAAGTGGTGGTGCTGTGAGCAGCCTTTTTTGTGAAGTGCTGATAGGTGCTCATTTCTTCTCATTGAGAAGGAAAAGTTTGAGCTTCCAGAATATTCAGATTATCCAAGTATATCATAAATATCACAACTTTATGAGTCTGGCTGACTATACTGACTCAACTGAATATTTACAAAAAATATCTCTCAGAAGTCTACAAAATGCCTTTGTCTTTAGACATCAGTAGGATAATGGCAGTTAAGCTTCAATTATCCATTAATTCTTTACATCACTATACATCTGGCAAGGAAGGAATGCACTACTTCCTTTTTTAAAAAGTCTTTCTTTAATAAAACTACTTATTTTAGAATTTTCTTGTGCTATTATCAGTAACAGAAGGAATAGAAGACTGGGTGGTAGTGATGAATGCAAATGTATTATAGTTTATTTTAGAGCCAGAAAAGACCCAAAGCCATCTCTGTCTTCCTCTTGCCTTCTGCCACAATTAACCAACATTCTGAAGAAGAAATCACACAAAATTAGATAATAGTTTCAAGCCCAACATTCTTACATATACTGATAAACTAACATATTCTTATGTTTTGTATATTCTCAGCTGTATCTTTGCTTCCTCCTTTTCAATTATATTTTTCCATCATTGAAAGCTTCCTGTCCTTTCCTATTACAGGATTATAGCTGGACAGACATCCGCTGCCCCTTTGAAAAACGAAGAGATGCAGCATGCGTGTTTTGGGACAATGTAGTTTACATTTTGGGTGGCTCCCAGCTTTTCCCTATAAAGCGAATGGACTGTTATAATGTCGTTAAGGATAGCTGGTATTCCAAACTGGGCCCTCCAACACCTCGAGACAGCCTTGCTGCGTGTGCTGCAGAAGGCAAAATTTATACATCCGGAGGTTCCGAAGTTGGTAAGGACTTATTCAGTGTTTGTATTTGTGCTTTAAAGCCAAGTGTATATATAGGCTTTTATATCTAAATAAAGAGTTGGTATTATTTGTCCAGATACTTTTTGACATAATTTAAATACATAGCTGTCATATTTTAGAGCACATTTCCCTCAAGGTTTACCTTACTCTATAAATCATTGAGAACTTCATCTTAAATTACGTTAATTATCCAATTTCTGTCATGATAAAGCTTTCATTGATGTCATCTGGATTTGAACTTCATTGGTGTCATGTGAATTAGTTATTTTATATACCTAATCTTGGAGAAGGGAATGACAACCTGCTCCAGTATTCTTGCCTGGAGAATCCCATGGACAGAGGAGCCTGGTGGGCTACAGTCCATAGGGTCACAGAGTTGGACATGACTGAAGTGACTTAGCACGAATGTACACATGCATACATATTATTTGCTTTAAAGATTTCAAATTTCAGAATTTGGCTTACTTGTAGACCCTTTAAGATCTCTCTATTATAGTCAAGCTTTTAAAATCTATTATCTTTGCTTTTTTTGTATCAGAAAAAGGTAAGACGAATCTTTTTCATTTGCTTCATGCTTTCACTTTTTAATGTAATGACTGATAATCGTATCTGGGGCTTTTTGATCAGAACAGGGTGTGGGTATGGGTATAAAAGCCATTTTCATTGATAATTTGTTAGTGTCTACTAGTGTTCCTTTTCTAAATGAAAAAATTTTCTAAATGAATATTCTACATGCAGACTAGATGCATATTAGCTTTTATATGCTTCCATCTTTTCAAGTAATTTCTTTAGCTAAATAATGGGCTTATAAAGAAAACTAGGAAGACCAAGTAACTATAAGGTATGGAATTTAAATGTTAGTCTTTTTATTTTCTTTGATTTTTATATTAGCCCAAAGAATGTTTTACTTTTGGTCAGCATATTTATTTTTTACTCCCCACCCCCAAATGTTTGTAAAATGAATACAAGAAAGGTTATATTTTCTAAATGTGATTTTAGGAGGTGACCTTTCCCCTCTTTAAAAGCATTCTTCACAGAATGTCTAATTCAGCATATTTGAAATAACAATAAATCCTTAATATAGTAGGAAGTGTGTTATAGATATACTTTTTGTAGAAAGTAAATAACTTCATTTCTTAATCATTTAGTCTACTTAGTTTTTCACTTAAATAGTAACTTCTTTTGTATCTACTATATACTGTTTATTTCCCTTGTGTCAACCGACTGAATCTACTAGCTTGGAAATATTTAAAAAGTTAAAAAGATGTTACTGTTAGTCATGATATTACTTCTTGCATTTGGTATTCTTTGATCTTTGCTCTTTGTAGGCTTTGGTTTTGAAAGAGAATTACAAGGGTGCTATTGTTTTTAAACATTAGAAGAGTCGAGAAAACTGGGAGATGAGCAATAATTTCATTAAGTTCTAACTTCTTTTTTTCCTTGGGAAAGAAAAACACACTTGACCTTTAATAGTATCATTTCTAAAAAAAAAAAACTCTTTACTGAGCTCCTGTAGCGTGCAGAGGTTGTAAGACAGGATGAGTGTGTTTTACCATTAAAATGTATAATCAAAGAACACCAGAAACATAACAATGCTATGAGTGTATACTTAAGAATGGACTGGCATGATTTCAGAGCCTTCTTATACAACAATATTCTCTACACAGCTGGTAACAGTGAGGAAGAATAGTTTTAATGATGCAGTGGCTATTCTAGAATATTAAATGACAATCCTTAGGATACTCTCAAATAGTAGTTTTATAATTTAAGGTATGGATTTGCCATCTGTAAACAGCTGTTTTTCTCCTCTAGAAACATTTAGTTAATTCCTGTCATGCATAACTGGGCTGGAAGACATAATAACGTTTCTTACTTAATTTGAAAATCTTCTGAAATCAAACCAGTTTCTTCTCTGAAAGTTTAATTACCAATTAACAAGGCTCTCTGACAGATCCTTTTTTGAATATTTTCCAAGGCCTATACAAACAAGGATAGCTTTTTCTTAAACTATTTCTATGTTCTGCTATTGTTGCTTGAGAATAGAAAAGACTCTACAACCCTCAAATCTTTCCTCTAGGAATTAATGATGCAACTCCTCAGTCAGCTCCAAGCTCCCCCCACTACCACAACCCCACACACACACATACACACACACTAAGCTAATCAAGATGGGGTCCTTTTCTTTTACAGGAAACTCAGCTCTGTATTTATTTGAGTGCTATGATACGAGAACTGAGAGCTGGCACACGAAGCCCAGCATGCTCACTCAGCGCTGCAGCCACGGGATGGTGGAAGCCAATGGCCTGATCTATGTCTGTGGTGGAAGTTTAGGGAACAATGTTTCTGGGCGAGTCTTGAATTCCTGTGAAGTCTATGATCCTGCCACAGAAACGTATGTATCATCAATTTAAAAATCTTACATCACTATTAACTGTATTCTTTAAGCTCCAAGGAGGAAAATCTTAAAAGGCAGAAGGAACCCAACAGAAGGATTTTGTTCTTATATTAAGAGTATATTAATACATACACTTTAGAATGGGCATTTGTATAGGTTGGACCCTTCCTCTGCACCTTAAGATATGGCTTGACCTTGTATCTTGTGGGAGCCCCTCTCTTTCTTTCCTGCTTGTTCAGTAAATAAATGCCTGAGGATGAGCAAGTATGACTGATTCATCAAACTCAAAATGCCCTTTTTTTTTTTTTGAGATATCAGGAAGTGTAGAGAGGGGAAAACAATGTACAATCAGTGGTAAATTTGCCTTTAATTATAAATATTATATATTGGTTCATAGCTTTAATGAATCATAGCCCTAAGTATAGTGTCTTTTTTTTTTAATTTGTGCTTACTGAAGTATGTTTGGATTCACATTTATTAAATAAAATTATTCTTAATCAACTGGGAAGTAAACTCCTTTTAAAAAAGCAAAATATAAAGAAATAAATGGTTAGCCAGTTTTCCTGATCTTGTTAATGATGGAACCGATCCAGTATAGCCAAAGGAAATGTGCTAGTTACTGAATAGTGGGAGTGGTGGTAAGTATAGTGTAATTGACTAATGAGAAAATGAACACAGGTGATACTCCAGTCAGACCTTTTATTAATAATCAGAAACATACATAAACCTTTAATAAGAAAATTCACTTGTTCATTTGAAAGGATTGTTCTTCCTTTACCAGAAAAAGTTATTGGGTAAATATGTTCAACTTAAATGTTATGCCAAAGAACTGCACCAAAACTCTTGTGCTCAATGTTTGTATTTAGAAAATACTGCTGGGCTACAGAACATACAAGCCTTCTACTCTAGCTATTGCTTTTTTTAAGTTAAGAGTAAACATTTAATTTTAAAATATGATTGTCATTCGCAGCTGCTTGCTTGTGCTTCCCACCTACTTTTGGATTTAAGGAAGCAGAACCATTCACTCTTTCCCAGACTACAGTGCAGTTGCAATTGTTCTTTTCTCATTTTTTGCTCTACTAGTGTCCCGTGTTAGGAACAGAATTGAAAGAAGCTTATCTTGAAACTTGGGGCTTCCTTAGTAGCTCAGACAGTGAAGAATCTGCCTGCAATGCAGGAGACCCGGGTTTATCCCTGGGTTGGGAAGATCCCCTGGAGAAGGGAATGGCACCCCACTCCAGTATTCTTGCCTGGGAAACCCCATGGACAGAGGAGCCTGGCGGGCTACAGTCCATGAGGTCACAGAGAGTTGGACACGACTGAGCAATTAGCACTTCTATCTTAAAACTTATCTTTTGCTAAACTGTTGAAACTAGGAAATCTCTTGAGATCATCAAACTTAATACTTCTCGATGTTTTTAAAAAATGTACCTTTGTACTGGCCAGGGCTCATTGGGGATACCCCTTAACGTAATCTACCGTCCATCCAGCCAGTTAGCTATCCAGCCCCTCTTGTCCTAAACAGTAGGAGCAGGGCGTATACAGATGGTCCTCCCTCCTGTATCAGTCTCTACTTTGCCTCCCATAGATTCTATACTCAGAAAGCATACAGGTGGAAAACTGTAATCTCGTTCACTCTGCTGCCTAATTATTGTTTCATTTCTTTAAAAGGTCTTAAAAGTAGAACCCATACCATATAAACTCCAGGCTTCTAAATTTTGAGATCTGTATTCAGGCAGTATCAGTGTAAATCAATATATTCTTGTTCATAGTAGTGGGGGAAAAGTATAAAGGAATCTACAACATCAATTTTTTTTTTTAAAAACTAGGTGAATATAATCAATTTGGGGAATATTTTAAAACTTACACAACTTAGCATTTCTTTTGTATGTATTGAGCTTATGTATTAAATTTGAATTCTGTATATTTTCTATTACATTTAAATTCCCTAAATTTTCCTAAGTGAAAAGCTAGTGTAAATTCTCTTATATCATAAAGAAGGGGTATGTGTATTGAGTTCTTCCCCGTCAGATACTCTGTTTAATGCACTTTGACAGCTCCCTGAGTGCAGAGCCTGTCAGAGGTCAAGTACAGGCTCTCCCACTTCTGAGTTGTATGCTGACCTTTTCCCCTGGGGGGTCCTGTGTGTTTATCCTGAAAAATGGAAGGTCTTTAACCAAATGCTCAGAAAAGGAGAATAGTGACTGTCAGAACTATTTTTAAAATAAACCAGAAGTATGTAAATATAAGGCTACAAGAGTTGTTGATATTTCAGAGTTCTTCATTATGCTCTAAAAAGAAGAGTTATAAATAACCATATTAGAGAGTTATACTTATGCCAGATATCCCCCCCACCTTCCTTTTGTGTGTGTGTGTGTGGTTGTCTGGAGCCTTTTGATTTCTATCACCCATTAAGAGCACCACCTGCACAATCACAGGTGTCAGTTATATGTCTGGGAGTTTAGACAAAAAGAGAGATTGAATCTCATAGAAAAAAGTAACAAAATTGTGTGTTTAAAGCTACCTGTGAATTATTCTCTGACATATGTCCACATTATATTCTCAATCTCATTCTTTATAATAGAGCCTGTGAACACAGCAATGTGCTCAGTTCAGCTCAGTTCACTCAGTCGTGTCCGACTCTTTGAGACCCCATGAACCGCAGCACGCCAGGCCTCCCTGTCCATCACCAACTCCCGGAGTTTACTCAAACTCATGTCCATTGAGTTGGTGATGCCATCCAGCCATCTCATCCTCTGTCGTCCCCTTCTCCTCCTGCCTTCAATCTTTCCCAGCATCAGGGTCTTTTCCAATGAGTCAACTCTTCTCATGAGGTGGCCAAAGTATTGGAGTTTCAGCTTTAGCATCAGTCCTTCCAATGAACACCCAGGACTGATCTCCTTTAGGATGGACTGGTTGGATCTCCTTGCAGTCCAAGGGACTCTCAAGAGTCTTCTCCAATGCCACAGTTCAAAAGCATCAATTCTTTGGCGCTCAGCTTTCTTCACAGTCCTACTCTCAACATCCATACATGACCGCTGGAAAAACCATAGCCTTGACTAGATAGACCTTTGTTGGCAAAGTAATGTCTCTGCTTTTTAATGTTACCTAAGTTGGTCATAACTTTTCTTCCAAGGAGCAAGTGTCTTTTAATTTCATGGCTGCAGTCACCATCTGCAGTGATTTTGGAGCCCCCCAAAATAAAGTCTGTCACTGTTTCCATTGTTTCCCCATCTATTTGCCATGAAGTGATGGGACCGGATGCCATGATCTTAGTTTTCTGAATGTTGAGTTTTAAGCCAACTTTTTCACTCTCCTCTTTCACTTTCATCAAGAGGCTTTTTAGTTCCTCTTCACTTTCTGCCATAAGGGTGGTGTCATCTGCATATCTGAGGTTATTGATATTTCTCCTGGCAATCTTGATTCCAGCTTGTGCTTTCTCCAGCCCAGTGTTTCTCATGATGTACTCTGCATATAAGTTAAATAAGCAGGGTGACAATACACAGCCTTGATGTACTCCCTTTCCTGTTTGGAACCAGCCTGTTGTTCCATGTCCAGTTCTAACTTGCTTCCTGACCTGCATACAGAGTTCTCAAGAGGCACTTTCTAAACACTCTCTAAACACTTTCCTTAATTTTTTTCAGGTGGACTGAGCTGTGTCCAATGATTGAAGCCAGAAAGAATCATGGGCTGGTATTTGTAAAAGACAAGATATTTGCTGTGGGTGGTCAGAATGGCTTAGGTATGTGATGTTAATTCACTGTTCAACATTATCAGTGAATTTGCTGATATTTCTTTATCCTAAATTATAAAAATGTTTCTTGACATCTTGATACAAGCATTAATTACATACATCATTAGATTATTTTTACAGTTTCTGGGAACTAACACTTTATGAAATGTCATAATACATTTAACATGCCTGTCCGTGAATGTAGGTAACAGCCAGCAGTCATCGTGACAGCTTCAGATGGCTTTTGTATATTTCCAGATACCCTCTGGGGAATGGCATCACTCTAACTTAAGAACTGTTGAGTGACAGAGATATTTGAATACAGCTTTTAAAACTTGTAAATTTAGTAAATTTAACTTTGAGGTCTCGTATCCAGGCTCTGAATGGCACTGTTTCCTAAACATTTTTAAACACTTCATGAACTTATCAGTATTACTCTTCTAATTGATTATATTTGATATTTTTATTTTCATAAATAATGTTCTAAAGAATCTAAAGTTATTGCTTTAAAAAAAATTGTATTTATCTATTTTTGGCTGTGCTTGGTCTTCATTGACACGCAGCCTTTCCTCAAGTTGTGGCGAGTGGGAGCTACTTTCTCGTTGCGGTGTGCAGGCTCCTCTTGTTCGGGGCACAGGTTCGAGAGCGCAGGAGCTTCAGTAATCGTAGCCTGAGCCCCAGAGCACAGGCTCAGTAGTTGCGGCACACGGGCTTAGTTGATCTGCAGCATGCGGGGTCTTCCTGGGTCAAGGATCAAATCCACGTCTCCTGCATTGGCAGACCACCAAGTCACCAAGGAAATCCAAGAAATTGCTTTTCATAATGTAGAATTTGGACTGAATCTACAGATAGATTCCACAAAGCTCATTTTAGTCAGTGCTTTTAACCTTTGAGAATAACAAAGAAATAACTCATTTTCCTTCTTCTGTCTCTTTCTATTGCTATTTTTCATAAACTGCTGACAGATAAATGGTAGAAGGAAAACGAACATTTGAATAATTATAATCAAACTTAATCAGAAAGGAACTTCATTGAGTGGTTTCCTTTTTAATTTTTCCAAGCAGACAGAACATTTTTAGTTTTATAGAATAAATTTTAAGTATTTACGGTTCTAAAATGACAAATAAAAAAGTTAAATCCCTATTGTGTTAAAGTCAGAATAAGAATTTAGATAGTAGATGTGTAACATTGTTACAGCTTTTCTGTATGTTTGAACTTTTTCATAAAAAATGTCTGAAAAAATATGAAGAATTAATACTTGAAGAGATTGTAGAATTGTTCACAGTTCATGTTTTTTTTCTTTTGAAGGTGGTCTGGACAATGTGGAATATTATGATATTAAGTTAAACGAATGGAAGATGGTCTCACCAATGCCATGGAAGGGAGTAACAGTGAAGTGTGCAGCAGTTGGCTCTATAGTTTATGTCTTGGCTGGTTTTCAAGGTGTGGGTCGACTAGGAAACATCCTTGAATATAATACTGAAACAGACAAATGGGTCGCCAACTCCAAAGTCCGAGCTTTCCCAGTAACAAGTTGTTTAATTTGTGTTGTTGATACTTGTGGAGCAAATGAAGAAACCCTTGAAACATGAAAAATGAGTGAACTTTCAAGATTCATTGGAGGCTCAAAAATATGGCCACCGTGCTTTGTTCCAAGAGTGCAGTTACAAAGTTTTAGTTTGTTTTTTTTTTTTTTTTTCCCAAGGAAGTTTCAAGTAAAGTAAGATTCATGTAAAATAGATTTTCTTTTATATGAATTTACTTAATTGAAAGACCATATTTCAGCCGGCCATATAACCAAGAACAAATCTAGCAAGAAAACTTGTAAAATTATAAGCACTTGGTGAAAATATGAATTCTTAAATGAATTTCACATTTGTTTAAGTATGATTATGGCAGAATGGGGGACTGACTCATGATTGAAGCAGTCTCATGCTAGCTCTAGATTCTATTTTCATACATCATAGAAGTGCTATGTAGTTATGTCTGTTTCTTTTCAGTCAAAAACTGAGAAATAGTATGAATTGTAAGTCAAAGATAGTTCTGATGGAGCAGCTTAGTCTCATATAATTTGCTTGTCTTCATTTGTTCCATTTAGTGCCAAATGTATTCCATTTTAAAAGCAAGCCAGAGTGAGTGAAAGCATACACTCATATCTCATAAAACCTCATAAATACATTTTGGGAGTTAAAATGTAATCAACTCCTCATGAAATATATTCAGTACAATTAAATAATTCTCTTTTTAACACAAAATGTGAAGCTTAGCACCCATCATTAATTTACGTCACTTTTTAAACCCAGGGATTAAGAAAGGATTATACCTCCTCAGTGCTCACTCTGTTAATATTACCTAGCAAAAGAAAGCTACTTATAGCAAATTCTAGGTCACTAGAATATCACTGATAGTTATACACTGTCAATGTTGAATTTGAACTTCTTATAGATTAAAAAAAGGTACATAATTTCTCTTCCTTAGCATAACATATCAGCAAATTTGACCCAGTTGTCTCTACAAGTTTTGTAATTTAGTTAAATATTTGTCATATTAATTACTTATATGTGATCAGTAAATCCTTTATAAAACCAACTGTTCATTTCTTTCCTAGTAATGTTTTACCCTTTTACATTATGAAATGTATGGAATGAGCCATGTAAAGCTGTCACCATCAATGTTTTTAAACCTGATAATATTAAATATTTTTAAACTTCAAGTAGACTGCTAAGTTCATTCTTCACTTTAAATGTGTTAGGTAGTTTTTGTTTTTAACTTGTGAAGCAATGTTTCTTTTTAAATTTTTATTCTTTATATGAGGGTTATAATCATAAGACCTAAAAATGTTTAAATGAAAAGGGAATTATAAAAGATTATGGTAGATAAATTTCCATTTATGTAAGGCTTTATGTACATTACAGTTCTATTAATTTATGTGTCATACAATTCACTTGTTTAAAATGTACCGTTCATTGATCTTAAATATGTGCAGAGTTATGCAAGCACCACCCTGATTATGGAACACTTTCTTCACCATAAAAAGAAACCCTATACTTATTAGCAGTTACTCTTCATTTTCCCTGGATTACTTTCTAATGGCTCTCATAACAAGTTACCATAAACTTCATTGCTTAAAACAACAGAAATTTACTCTTTCACAGTTTGGGAGGCCAGAAATCCTAAATCAAGGTATTGAAACGGTTGATTCCTTCTGGAGTTCCTGAGGGAAGAACTTCCCTTGTCTCTCCTGTAGCTCCTGGTGGCTGCTGGCAAGCCGGGTATTGTTGACTCATAACTGCATCACTCCAGTCACTGCCTCTGTCTTCACATGGCCTTTTTCCCTGTGTGTCTGTCTTCTGGTACTGTTAGAAGTCACTGGATTTAGCTCACCCTCCTCATTGGTGAAGGGCATGGCAACCCATTCCAGTATTCTCTCCTGGAGAATCCCATGGACAGAGGAGCCTGGTGGCCTACAGTCTGGGGTCACAGAGTCAGACATGACTGACGCAACTTTGCACACACTTAGCATGCACGCACGCACCTCTTTATATTTTTTAAAATTTATTTATTTTTTAATTGAAGGATAATTGCTTTACAGAATTTTGTTGTTTTCTGTCAAACCTCAACATGAATCACACATCGTTTTATCTTAACCAATGACTGTCTCCAAAATAAGGTCTCATTTTAGAGTTTTAGGGAGACATCACTCAACCCATTTCTATCTCCCAAAGGACCCCATCCCTGGGTAACCATTAATCTTTCTTTTTCTAGATTTGGTTATTCTGAACAATTTTATGTTGGGTTTTGACCTTTGCTCTCTATTGGGAAAAATGTGTAATATTTTTGAGGGCAGAATATTGATTTGTCATATCGCAATTTGGTTATATTATGTAGTTACTTAATATTACATAAATAATTTCCCATATGGAATACACAACTGTTTAAAGTATTTTAAATAGATTACCCATTTCTTTAGGCTGTATCTGCTGACTAGAACACACTATAAGTATGCAGATAGCTTTGATGTAGGTTAAAATGAAGTGTGTGTGTATATTTCCTTAGTAACCTTAGTAATTCTAATTGTCTGTTTTCTGTCCTGGAAATAGTCTATGACATTGTTGATATCAGGATAATGAGTATAATATGTTGGTAAGTACATTTTCTATTGCTCTCCCACCCAAAATTCCTATCCTATAAAGTGCTCTATTTTCTTTTTAGTAGACATGTGATTGTTAATACTATATTTTTTGCAGTGATACTACTTAGATAACATAACAATTCAGTTTATACTTTTGAAAATCACAGTGTGAACATGAAATTTTAATGTCTTAAAAAAATTTGTTGCTATCAAAAACATTAATTACAATTGTGACCTAGCTTTGAAAAACCTGAAAAATTTAGTCATGAAAAGGAGCCATTTTTAAAAACCAGCAGTCTGTATTTCTGTTGAAATGTCACTCTTACTAACTAGAAAGCATTTTTACTTTCCAGAGCTTTAGTCTCTTCTGATAACAAAGCTGTAAAATGGGATTCAAGGTCTGGTTTATTCAGTTCTTTCAGGGGATCTCCCTGTCTTCCAACCATCCATTGAATTTGTGAGCACTATCCTTGTGTAATCTCCAAGAGCATTTTTCTATTTATTATTGTCCTCCTCTGTTGGTCTTGTTTCAGGTTGTCCTGAGGACATTTTAGTTTGCTTGTGTGTGTCACTCAGTTGTGTCCGACTCTTTGCAAACCCGTGGACTATAGCCCGCCAGGCTCCTCTGTCCATGGAATTCTCCAGGCATGGATCTTCACCACCCAGGGGTCAACCCAGGTCTCCTGCATTGCAGGCAGATTCTTTACCATCTGAGCCACCTTAACATTACTTATGCTATTGGTGTGTTTCTCTTTCTTCTCACTTCTTTTTCAATTGCTTTGATCTTTTCTTTTGGAATCTTTCCTCAAATATCTGGTCCTTGGCCACGCATTTATATTTAAAAATGAGATGTTAAAAAATTGTGAACTTTCATGTACAAGTGTGAGCTGAAGTGAGCTGAAGGATTTCTGAGCTCAGGAAAAGCACCATTCAACAGGCATAGTTTGGTTCCTCTTTGTCAGTACCATAACTTTCCCCTCTATATTTACGTCCTAAACTCTGAAGCCTCTCTTCTTACCTTTTTGTCAAGAAAAACACCTATTTCCCATTAGGTAGGGGTGAACAGTTAACCCTTTTGCAATACCTGGTGGTTCTTAATTCTTGAGGCCTCTTAATTTTCAACCTTTTCTGGGGACATCAGTTGTCCACCTTAAAGGAATATGACTCTTCGTCTAAGAAATTTACTGTGTACTCTTCTATGTACATTCAGTCTTCATAAATTGTGGTTTGAAATTATGGTTATCTCCTAGTATAATCAAAGACAAAGTTTTTGCTTGTTTTCCCTCTTATTTTGAGATATTTTTAAGCGGTAAGGGAGGCAGAGGTATTTTTATTCTGTCACCTTGAAATAAGATATTTTCTTCCTATGGCCTCATTCTCCTGATTTCCATCTACTCCTCCCCTATCACTGCTGAGTTCTACATGCCTCAGCCCTAGACTCTCATCATCTCACACAGCACTTTATCTTCACCCTCACCCTCATTTAAAGCTTCAGCCTAACTAGTGTTATTTTAGGTCTTTGATGTCAGCAAAGTCCTTATACATGCTGGCATCTGCATGGATGAGAAGTCATTGGCCACAAAGAGAGATTGGTTACCACAAGGGGACTGCTCAAAATACATATGTTAAGAATAATGGGAGCCAAGTTTCTTACTGTGAAAGAGGAAAAATAAATAATAAAATGAATTCTGTGATCTTGGATTGAAATTGGAGGTTATCAAAGTGTGAAGTCATACATATAGAAACCAAAATGTACATTGATGTAAATGTATCTGTCTATAGTATATATCCTCTAGCAATGCCCATGAAAGGATTTGGGAACAAAGATATTACAAAAGCAATGAACAAACTTAAGAGCTCAGATCTTGGCTTCTAAGTACCACCCAAAAAGACCCAGGACTCCTTGGATAGCAGGGAAAGTGTCAGATGACCCTGGAGCATCTTTTAGGCCAGAAAGTGAAGTGCTCAAAGAAGCATGAGATGTTTCAGTTGGGAATGATTTGCACATGAAAATAAATGATATTAACAAAGTATAATCCAGTGAATAAAATTGAAAACTCTTAAGTCCATATTGATAGGAATAAATAAAGGAGTGAATTAAAAGTTTGGTGAGGAATGAGGTTTTACATACTTTCAAAGTCTCTCCCTTTTGTTATTAATAACAAACAGGAAAAGAGTAATTTTACAGTGGAGCAGCTTGCCAGATAACACCTGAAGTGATCAAAGTGAACATCACAATTAATGGGACAAACTGATGTGCACAATCTGGCAGGTGCATTGTGAAGACCATGGATGCCAAAGATGCATAATCTAACTCTAATTAACAAAACACTTAAGTCTGCATTAAGGAAATTCTATAAAATAGCTGTAATCTTTAATAAAGTCAAGGTAATGAAAGTCAAGGAGAGACTGAGATAATAGTCCAGAATGAAGAAGCCTGAAGAAATATGAGTAAGGCAATGATAATTTTGAACTGCATCCTTGTCGCTTAAAGGACATTATTGGGACGTTTTTAAGGCAAAATATGAATAGAATCTAAGGATTAGTAATATGCAGCAATACTAATATCCTGATTTTGGTTATTATTTTGTGGTTAAGTAGGATGTCCTTGTTTGTAGGAAATAAAATAATTAGGTGTTGGGGCATCTATAATATAGTCTCAAGTGGTTCAGGAAAACGTTCTTTGTATTATACCTACATGTAACTCTCCCACAATTTTTTTTTCAAGAGAAATGAAACGAATTAAAAAATATATATATACTAAATTGCACCAGTTATTCTCAGTGCTCTGTAGATTCCACTGTCTTCCAAATTCAAAGTATATGAGCAAGAACAATGGCTAATCTTTTTATTTTAAACTATCAGGGACAAACCTGTAATCCAACAGATCTATCGCCTCACTGCAACCAAGGAGATGGCACACTAGAGGAACTGTAGTGTGTCTCACCACACAATGGAAAAGGTAGTCGTAGGATTAGTGGGAAAGGTGGAGTTCAGGTAAAATCTAAATGAAACGTGAAATCTAAAATCTAAATGATGCATGAACACCAGATCAGGAGTGAGAAGTGGATCTAGGTCATGTTTCCTTGGAAACCACAAACTTAAGAGGATATGTACTGTTTTTCGTTTTTTTCAGGAATCCCCCTATCCTCAGCTCTGCACCTGGTTAGAAATAGAAGCTGCTTCTCTGTGTCGGGTGTCTTAGATCCACTAGGCAACGAGTGGAATATTTCATTATTACTGATAAAAGTTGACATAGCAACGTTCACGTAGGTTTTAAAAGAACAAAGTTTCTCTGCGGAAGAATGTAGTACTCACCCAAAGATGCCGGTTGTTATACTTTTTAGTTGCAGTTTGTCCTTAATCTGTTTACTGTAAACGTTACTACTGGCTTACATTGTTACCCATCCTGATGAACGGCTGGCCAGGTTTTTACTAAGCAGTTACAAATGAAAATAGGACTATGCTTCTCAAACCACAGCTAATACTCCTCCCAAGGCTGAAGTCCTTGGTTTGCCTGACCAACTGTCCTCTCATTTGAGATCTCAAAGTACTTCGAACGAGACCCTGCATCAAGCTCTTAAGCGCCTTTCTTCGCAAAACCATTCAAGCATCCCGCCCTCCCAAGGTTGCGCTCAGCGCGTGCGGGGCGGACCCACTATTCTCAAATCTTATTGGGTAAAATCCTCGCCTCCCATCACACTATGGGCGGGACAATAGAGAAAGGGCCTTTACCAGGCGCAAGAAGATGACATCACAGTAGCGGAGCCGGGACCTCCGGTTGCTCTGGGTTCTGCTCGCCGAGGGTGCTAAATGAAGACCGCTCCGTTCGAGATACCGTCGCCATGACCATTTGTCAGTTCTTCCTTCAAGGCCGCTGCCGATTCGGAGACCGGTGCTGGAACGAACATCCTGGCGCCAGGGGTGCGGGCGGAGGACGGCAGCCACAGCCCGCAGGTGACGTTTTCCTCAATCCTTCGCAGCTAGCCGAGCAGGGCAAAGCCTGACGTGGGACCGGGCGGGCGAGGATCCGGCGTCTCTCCTGGGGCCAGCCGCTGGGCACAGCGCCGCGGCGTACCCGTCAGGTGACGCGGACGTGCCCGCGCCGTGCCCTCGCCCGCCCCGCCCACTGACGTTTTCGCCTTTGATAGGAATTACGGCTGATTTTGTTAAGCGGACTGCAGCTTATTCGTGGTTACAGTGAGAAACAACGAATTTTAAAGTTGGAATTACATATCAAAACTACCTAGTCTTTGCACGGCAGTGGTTCCAGAATTGGCGTAGGTCGACCTAAAGGCCTCCTTGCTGTAACATTGTACTACTTTTCTGCATACTTGTTTTTCCCGTTGATGCTTTTAATGTAATTTTTTTTTCTAAACTTTTTTCTAGGGAGAGGCTATAAGTGGGGTCAGAGTCAGGGCTCTTTGGGGAAGTCGTGAACTCCTTTGAAAATCTAATAAAAGCTACAGAGCCGTAAACCTCATGTAAATGCACATGCTTATAAAATTGGAGGTAAGATCGGGAGAGTAGGCTGCTCAATTAAGAACTCAGGGCTCTGAGGGAGAGGTATGCAGGACTACGGTGACCTGCCTTCTGGGCCTAAGTCATTGTGGAAATTGGAATATTTCACTAAATCAATTGTGGATGATGCAAAGGAACTGTCTTCGAGGAGAGGAGGGATCCGAAGTGAATCTATAGTACAATGCAAGGTTTTAGAGGTCAAATGAATAGTTAGATTTTCTTAGAACTGAAACTTAGTTCTTAAAAAGGACCACAGGATGCTGACCACCTCGCCTTTCTCTTTCCTCCTGTGCGGCTACTCATCTGACCTTTAAACCGTTTGTTACACTGTGGTTTCACTTTTATACCTCTTCTAGAAGACAGTCTTTTTTAATTCCCCACAATTAGTCTAGTGAAATATTCCAAACCAAAAATTAGGACTCAGGATCAGACAAATGTGAGTACTTCCAGGAACAACAAAACATAATATTTAACATTGTGTGGAGACTCACTCTGAATACAGTACAGAATAAATGTTGAATGGATAGATTGATGGATTTTAAAAGTGTAAATAAAACTAGTTAAATAAACAGTGTATCTAATGCCCAGAAATAAATAAATGCTTGCAGAATCAGTGAGTAAGAAGGCCAAAAGCTATCTCCAAATGATGGAATGAATTTCTTCCATTGTGAAGGAAAAAAGATCACAAAAAAAAGAGATTGAACTCTAGAAAAATACAATATTATTAACCCCTACTTGCGGGATCTAATCTAGCAATGTGCCCTCTTTCCTCTTTGGTTTTGTTAAGTAGTTTTAGAATTGGGAGATGAATTTTTTTTAAAAGAGTGTATCTCCCATCACTCCAGTTTTATTATACATATTTAATAGCATGTCTCCTAATTCAGTTAGAAACATGGTGAATTATCTTGGCCCCAGCTGAGAAGTGATGAATAAATGATATAGTTGAAGTGATAAGATTTTTTTAAAATATAGAGACAGAAAGGAGAAAGTCCTTTTGGCTCATTTTGATAATTAAAAGAATACTAAAAATATGCTTATAATAGAGGAAGTCAATGCACTTTATTCATATGTAAACTACCACTACAATTCTCATATGGAAAATAGGAGGATAGGTGTTTTCTTTCTCAGAATACTGAGTCAAATAGATTTACCCATCTATGAAGGACAGAAGGTAGAATCAAATCTTTTCAATAAACTTCTTAATACATTGCTCTTTTTTCAGATTTTACAACTATATAGGGCCCAATTGGGGAGCAAAGGATGATAGAGATACAGCTTTTTACCATGAAGGAGCTTATGATATAAGTTACATGCCTTCTGTCCACTCGATTATCAAACAATTGTTTATTTAATAAACTTACATCAATTGAATTTAGTAATATAATTTTACTGTGGATTTACAGTCCTCTCAGTCTTGTTGAATGAGATCATTGTGTGATTTGTTGCTACTGTGTGTGTGTTTGTGTGCTCACTTGCTCAGTCGTGTCCGACTCTTTTGCGACCCCACGGGCCCTAGTCCTGCAGGCTCCTTTGTCCGTGGGATTTCCCAAGCAAAAATACTGGGCTAGGTGGCCATTTCCTTCTCCAGGGCATCTTCCCGACCCAGGGATCAAACTTGCATCTCCTTCACTGCAGGCAGATTCTTTACTACCAGGGAAGCCCCTTTGTTGATATTACACTTAATTCTATAAATTGAAAATGAAAAGTTTTGTAATTTAAAATGAGTGGGCATGTAGTGCCTGTCGAATCTTTACATAATATCTGCATATAATAAGACAAAATATAATGAAATTTTTAGAGATTGAAAGCATGAGTTGCTAGTAAAATTGTTTATTTTGTTGTTTATTTCAGGTAGTAACAGAAGAGGATGGAATACCACCAGTCAGAGATACTCCAATGTTATCCAGCCATCCAGTTTCTCCAAGCCTACACCATGGGGGGGCAGCAGAGATCAAGAAAAGCCATCTTTTGCTTCTTTTGATTCTGGAGAGTCCACTAGCAAGAACAGGGGCTTTGGCTTATCTCAGAACCCATTTGCTTCACCTGGCTCTGATGACCAGAAAGATGATAAGAAGCTTCTGTAAGTGAAAACCTTCAGAAAAATTACCACCCATTTGCTTTTTTTTTTCCAAAAGCACCCATAATATTTCCTTAAAAAAGAAGTAACCTTATTACTTTATTAAGTTGTTATAAAATCAAAATAAGCAAAAGGAGAAAAAGGCTCCATGATCAGAGGTAATCTCTGTTTTGCAGGTGTCATGCTAGACTTTATTTCAACTTAAAGTGTGATTCTTCTGTATCACTGTCTCCTTGGGGATAGTTACTCTTTTTCCACTTTTCTATTGATGATACTGTACTGTGAATATTTTTCTAAGGTAATCCTGCTTATGTTAAATTATGAGTTCTTTACAAAGTATGAGGTGATTTAAAGCAGTTTGTGATTTTGGAGGTCACTTACAGCATCTTGTATTTTTCTTTCTGTAATAAAACTTTTGCTTCAGTTACCTCATGCAAACTGATTTCATTTGATTTTCCTTCATTATTGTGGAGTATATTTCTTATCATTTATTGAGAACATTTGTAGTAGAATTTATGACTGGTGCTGGAACAGTGCCTGGCTGTATATAAATGTTCCCTCAGCTCTCAGCAACTAGGACAGAGCTTAAATATATTCATTAGTCTTTTATATCCCATAATTAAATTAGAACTAGTTGCAAACATTTTGAGCCATGTATCATACACAATTGAGTAAGTAAAATAAAACAAATGAAACATTCCTTCCTATATTTGATGTTGTAAAAATCCTAAATTTTAGTATTATTTTATTATCAATTACCATTCTTACTTCATTAATTGTGCTATTCTGGGTAAGAGGGAAATATTTAACTTAAAGCTGAATATATCCATGACTTTTCTAACAAATTAACCATGGACATGAGTCTGTTCTATTTTTGCAAAATGTGAGTATTAGGCAAAATGATCTCTGAAGTCCTACCTACTTAAATATTTTATGGTTCTTTATTATTTACTGGTTCTTTCTTTCCCAGTTAAATGATCATTGATGTTAGTTATAATGAACAGAGGAAGTTAAAGTTTAATATTGGGTATTTTAAAATGTTAAAGTTAATATTGTGTATTTTATATTTCAGTTCTTTAAGATGTATATAGTACTATAGTGAGTTCTCAATAAATATATTGATTAATGGTTCAGTGTACTGGAAAACCAAAATTATAAATGTATTTGATATTATAATATTTATAATCATGAAGTGCAGCTCATATTTTTGTCAACTTCTGCTTTGAAGGACACTTCAGAAAAGATATTGGAAAAATCTAAAATTATATATTTGCTGTAACAGTCACTGAAAGTTATCAATGATAAATTTTACCAAGCAGAAGAAATAGATCTTTTGCCTTTTTTTTTTTTTTCAGGGAAGGAATTGTTAAAGATATGGAGGTTTGGGAATCATCAGGGCAGTGGATGTTTTCTGTTTATTCACCGGTGAAAAAGAAACCGAATATTTCAGGTAACTAGAAATTATGTGTTTTTAAAATGTGTTTTACCACTATTATTTTCTAAAACCAAGGCCAGGTCAAAAAAAGAAATTAACCAAAAATTTAACCACAGTTAGGGGAGTTTGAACATTGTTTAAAATACCTGAGTATTCTACCAGAACTTTGTAATTCAGAGATTGAGGTTGGAAGATATAGTTCAAGATATATTGATCCCGTGAGAAAACCAGTAAAATGAGGACTCGCCACATTTCTAATTCTGTAAGCCTAAGAAGAGGCTCTACTATCTTGGTTCCCTGTAGATACTACTTCAGAACCTTTAGCTGCCTGCGGAGAATAGAAGAATCATATTATGCCTGTCATTGGGCTTTCATTCTGTTCTTTCTTTCCTCTTTTTTTCTAAGGATAGTTATTTTTAATAAAGCATATTGATACCTCTTCTGGAGGTAATGTTTGAAGTTAGGGAGCCTTAGAATACTCCTTTTTCCCCCACTTTCTTTTGTCCATAGCTCATTTGGGGCTGAAAGCCAGACCACCACAGTTTTCTAAGCCTGCTCTGGGTGGTCCTAGGCCCTGTGCAGTTGAACAGGAAGTCACTGGAAAACGAGGGCCCTTTTAGTCTCTCAGAACTCTGGAATTTCTGTCTCTGGAATTTCTGTCTCTGTTCTACCTGCTCATTCTTTGTGAGCATTTGTGTCACACCACTCCTTAGTCATTTATTTACTAATCATTCAACAAATACTCTGAATTTCTTTTTTGCCAGGCCTCATTCTAGGTGGTAGAGACATAGCAGTGAGTAAGATAGCTAAGATCCATCCCTCATGAAGTTTATGTTCTTGAGGGATGGAGGTTATAAGCAATACAAATAAATCATTTTAAATAATGATTTTTCTGTAAAGGTAATAAGTGTTACGCCTTTTTTAAAAATTTCAGAATTGGACATGGCTAACCAGTCCATCCTGAAGGAGATAAGTCCTGGGTGTTCATTGGAAGGACTGATGCTGAAGTTGAAACTCCAATACTTTGGCCACTTCATGCAAAGAATTGACTCATTGGAAAAGACCCTGGTGCTGGGAGGGATTGGGGGCAGGAGGAGAAGGGGACGACAGAGGATGAGATGGCTGGATGGCATCACTGACTCGATGGGCATGAGTTTGAGTAAACTCCGGGAGTTTGTGATGGACAGGGAGGCCTGACGTGCTGTGATTCATGGGGTCGCAAAGAGTCGGACACGACTGAGCGACTGAACTGAACTGAGCTGAATGTCCTAAAGCAGTGGTTCTCAGTGTAAAATATAGATCCGTCAGCAGCATTGTTAGATAAAATATAGGACGTCCAGTTAAATTTAAATTTCAGATAAGTAATGATATTTTTAGTATATGGATATCCCATGTACTGTTTGGGACATACTTATACTTTTTTGTTTTTTGGCTTTGGCCTTAACATATGGCTTGTGGGGTGTTAACATTCCCTGACCAGGATTTGAACCCAGGCCCTTGGCACTGAAAGCGTGAGTCTTAACCCCTGGACCACTAGGATATACTTACCTTTTTAAGTATTTGTCAGAAATTCCAATTTAATTGGGCATCCTTTTTTTGTGTGTGCCAAATCTGGCAACCCTATTCCTGAGATCCTTTTTTGGGGCTATACAAGTTTAGAAATATTCTCATAATAATACTGAGACATTAATTGCCGTTTTCACTGTGTTGACATTTGTACTGTTGGTGTAAAGCTGTAGATGAGGTACAGGCAACAGACTACTAGTAGATTGTAGTAGTCAATAAAAAAAATTTTTTAATGACATTTTCACTTAAAAATGTCCCTGATGGCTGGTGCACTAGGATGACCCAGAGGGATGGGATAAGGAGGGCTGTGGGAGGGGGGGGTTCAGGATGGGGAGCACATGTAAATCCATGGCTGATTCATACCAATGTATGGCAAAAACCACTACAAATTGTAAAGTAATTAGCCTCCAACTAATATAAATAAATGAAAAAAATTTTTTTTAAAAAAAGAATGTCCCTGATGAAGAGGTAAAAGTTATTAATTTTATAAAGGTACACCTTTTTAAGTATTCTGTGTACAAGTGGGAAGCACACATAGAGTAACATTAACAAATACGAATTTTTTTCTATTGTAAGATGACATGTGCTAACATTTGGAAATTCTGGATAACTCAGTGAACCAGTATTTTCCAAATGACCAGTGTGTGAAGTTACAAAATTGTGCATGGTTGAAAAATTCATTCTAAGTGAAGTGATGTGAAAGGCGCTCAGTTGTGTCTAACTGTGACCCCATGGACTATACAGTCCATGGAATTAACCAGGCTAGAATACTGGAGTGGGTAAACCAGTTAATAGTTTGGCTCATTAATATATCATTAATATGATTTGAGTCCACATTATAGCTAACCTTTAAGAAACTATTGCCTGTCAAGTTTTGGTATTGTACCAAAGACGAATATCCACAATTATCTGAAAAGACCACTAAAGTCATCCTTTCCCAGCTACATATCTGTGTGAGAAGAGTTTTTCTTTATATACTTGAACCAGGCAATGTATTGAAACATATTGAAGCCGATTGAATAGCAGAAGCAGATATTATAATACAGCAGTCTTTCATTAAGCCATGCATTAAAGAGATTTGCAAACATAAAACACTGCCACTTGTATCACTAAATTTTTATTTTTTGTTTTGAAAAATAGTTTTTTCATTTATGTTGACACATTGATTTCTTTTTTTTTTTTTTTTTTTTTTAGTTCTACCACTTTATTGCTACCAACCCATCTCCCTCCACCCTCGTGCACACATGCTCAGTCATGTAACCCCATGGACTGCAGCCCGCCAGGCTCCTCTGTCCATGGACTTTTCCAGGCAAGAATACTGGAGTGGGTTGCCATTTCCTTCTCCATGATTTCTTATTTTTAAGTGAATTAATATTTTCTACATTTTTCAGTTTTCATTTCAAATTTGGTGAATATTGATTTATGTAACCTATGTAGGCAAAAGATCTGGAATCCTTAATTATTTTTAAGAGTGTAAAAGGGTGCTGAAGTCAGAAAGTAGAATCACTGTCTGTAGGCATCCTTTATAATGAATTAATTTTTCCTTTGCCACTAGAATGATACTGTATTTATACTTACCTTTGAAAGAATTGAGAAAATAGTCACCCAGATCATTTTCTATCTTTGTGGTTCACCATGAGTGACTGATGGAAGGAAGAGAAAGTAACCAGAGGGACAGTGTTTCTTTACATAGAGTGGTTATCTCTTTTTAGGAAGCAGTGTTGAAACTGAGTCCTGAATGAAGAGATGTGTCTTCTGGGAAGATTTGAGGGGAAATGCTCCTGGCCATATAATAGGTAGTACAGAGCCCCTTGTACAAACAGGATTGGCGTACTTATAGATTAGTGTGGCCTGAATTGCTGGAGGAGAATAAACAAGAGAAAGAGTAATATAACATTAGGCCAGAGAGAGGCAGCCAGGGGCCAGATCATGTTGGGCCTAATTGCACTAGGAAGCCAGAGAGTTTTGAGCACGAGGAGGGATGTGATCTGATTAGAAAACGCTCACTTAGACTGTTATGTGAAAAGAAATGGTTTGCTCAGAACAGGGGTTGGGGGCACAAAATAGAGGAAGGGAAATGAGTTAGGAGACAGCTGCTGTTGACTGAGAGTTATTTGTGGTGGAGACAGAATGGGTCAAATCCGTGTTGTTTTGGAGCTAGAACTGGCAGGAGGTTTATTAATTAGATATGGGCAACAAGAGAAGTACAAGGTGATTCTTGGTTTTATGGCCTGAGTAGTTTGTAAAGATGGTAAAGATAAGTTGTTAGAGAGCATTGAAGGTTCTGATTTGAATGTTTAGGTTTTTTTATTCTAAGGTAGGAGTCTTTGGAGTTAGTGGTATCTGGTTACCAGTAATTCTCTGTAGAAAAATATCCTGAACATTTTTCTTTCTTCTTTTTTTTTCCTCAAAAAGTTTTCCTATTATGGAAGTTACATCTGTTGCCATAGAAAATTTGAAAAATACAGAAATATGTAAATAAAATAAAGATCAACTGATCTCAGAGATAACAGCTGTAACATTTTAGTGTATTTCTTTCAAAACATGTACACACTTAGTTCTTATTATATATATATAATTAAGAATCATAACCTAGTGTTGTATTCTGCCTTGTTGTTTTCAATGTTTCTATTACTAGAAATACTAGAATGAACATCTTTTTTATGTAACACCCTTTGTTTACATGTTCAATCATTTCCTGACATCAAATTCTGGAAATTCTGTTAGAATCAAAAGGTACGAGCGTTTGTAAGGCCTTTGACGTTTATTGACAGTTTTCCTCCCAGAAAAGTTTTACCATGGTTTCCATAATGGCAACTTAGAAGAATGTCCGTTTCACCACATCCTTATTAATAATTGTCCATTTTTAATTTTTGCCAATCTGATAAATAAAACATTGTATCTATTTTAAGTTGTATTTTTATTTAAAAAAAAATTTTTATCTACTTATTTTTTCCTGTGTTGGGTCTTCATTATTGCACAGGGGCTTTCTCTAATTGCAGTGAGTGGGGGTTATTCTCTAGTTGCGGTGCATGGGTTTCTCATTGCAGTGGCTTCTTTTGTTGAAGAGCACATGTCCTGGAACATGCAGGCTTCAGTAGTTGTGGCATGGAGGCTCAGTAGTTGCAGCTTGAGGGCTCTACATCTCAGACTCAGTTGTTGTGGCACATTGGTTTAGTTGCCCTGTGGCATGTGGAATCTTCCCTGACCACCAGGGAAGTCCTAAGTTGTAATTTTAAATGGAACTTTTCAATTTCATTTGTATACTGGCTATTTGAGTTGTTTCGTGAATTGCTTGTTCATTTATGGTGCATCTCTTACATGCAGACACCATGATGACTGCTAGAAAAATAAGCCCATGTTAGCTTATTTTTCTTACTGATTTGTAAGAACTAATTATACATTCTCATTAACTCTTCTCCTGTCATACATGTTGCAGTTATGGTTTTCCAGGTTTAATTTTTTGTTTGCCTTTTAATTTTGCTTATGACAGTTTTTAACATACAGAATTTTTTTTATAAGTTCAAATGTATATATAATCAACTCTTTCTTTTTCTTTTCTGTATTATTCCTTCCACTCCATTTATCTTTAGAAAATTTTACCCCTTCAAATATTAATAACAAACTATATTTTATTCTAATTTTATACTTTATTAAATAAAGTCTAGGTTTTGAATTCTTTCCTTATGATTATGAAATTTTTCTAATGATCAAGATTAGCATATTTTCCTATCTAGCACTTCTCATTTTACTATACTATCAAAAGTATTGGTATTTAAAGATTCCAATTGATTCCTCACTTCAGGTTTTACAGACATTTCACCAGAGGAGTTGAGACTTGAATACCATAACTTCTTAACCAGCAATAACTTACAGAGTTATGTAAGTTTGTTTCCTATTTATCTAACTAACAGATTAGCTGTTAATTATTGTCTTCTCTATAGTGGCTCACTTGTATGTTGGCAAAGTGGATGAAGTCTGTTTTTCAGAAGACTATTTTTATATTCTAAATTATTTTCTTTACAATTGGTTGGTTATCTAAAGTGATGAGAATATACTTTGACTGTAGTAACTACCGATGCTTTTATTTTTATTACCAATTATCCAGAAATCATACCCTTTCATCATTTGACAGACATTTATGGTGCATCTCTTACATGCAGACACCATGATGACTGCTAGAAAAACAAATAAGATGCAGTGTTGTGTGCAGATTAGCCTTCTCATGTATCAAGTATCAAAAAATTGAAAAACTGGGTAAGAATAAGTTTAGTGCTTAAAGGAAATGACATAAACTCTGTATTTTTCTTTTGTCTACTGTCAATATCATATATTTTGACCAGGACACATGTTTGTCTCCCATCCAAATATAACTATTAATAACTTTGTGCTGCCAGGTACTTGGGATCTTAACTAGGAGATACAAGGAGCTGGAGATAGGGAAAGGGAAAGGGGTCTACAGCAAGAGTGTCTGTGGCAAGTAGGAGTAGGTCAATGCAAATTTTACAAGTTATGGGCCATAAAAATACTTTATAAATTTATTGTGACTTTGGAAATAAAGACATGAAGTTGTTGAAGAGATTACCTTAAACACTCAATACTGACACATTATTTTTCTGTCCTCTTTCTTCAGCTAAATTCTGTCCAGCAGTTAATAAATCAGTGGAGGAACAGGGTGAATGAACTGAAAAGTCTAAATACATCAACTGCAATAGCTTTGGTGAGTATTGGAGAATTTTCTACAGGGAAGTATCTATTGCCTTTATGAAACAAAACTATAATTCTCTGTCAAGAATTATGATACACACATTCTCAAGAACCATAATATATTATCATTTGGAGTCAAGGTTCTGGAATTCCTTTCTCTCTGTTCCTTAGTCAGAAAAGCAGAGATAATTATGCTTTTCTAAAACTATTCTTAGGATTAGGTTCTTAATTTTGGTAGTACTAGTTTTCAAAATTGGGAAATATAATATAAATTCAAGTATTCCAGCTTATCAGCATTTAAAAAGAAATTGCTTTGAAAAATGATATGAATGCACATTTTAAAGTTTATTTATTGACTGCACTGGGTCTTAGTTTTGGCACATGGTATCTCCGTTTCAGCACGTAGACTCTCTGGTTGAGGCATGTGGGCTTAGTTGCCCCGTGGTGTGTGGGATCTTAGTTCCCCAACCAGGATGAACTGCATCCTCTGCATTGGAAGGCAGATTCTTAACCACTGGACCACCAGGGAAGTCACATGTAGACTAATACACACTTTGGTGACTAAAGGACACTTACCATAAGTTCCTGTCTTATACAGAAATGCTGTTAGGAGATATATATGCACTTGTCCCCAAAGATGCATGATACTACTGCAGCATATTCATTATCTCTGTTGATAAAGTTTATTTTTCTACCCCCATAAAATGTTCTTAAGAGCATTATTTTTAAATAAAATATTTATGTTTAGAATTTAATATTTCCAGTTTCCTAGGTGATTTTTCTTTGTACTTTGTGAAAAAAGCTATGAGAATAGTAGCTGCCTGAACTTAGTGAATGACTGAAAGTCCCAATACCCTACTCCTTAAATATCTGCTTGTAAATGACTAGACTCTTGTGCAAGCTGGTTTCTTCTGCCTTTCAGTTGTTGTCATGCCATTTGAATTCAGTAGGACTTCTTGGAAGTATTTTTTCTCTAGATGAGAGGTGGCCCACCATCGCCAATGCTAATGTGGAAGGGGTAACTGAGTTCAGAGAACTAGGGAGCTTCCTTCAGGGTTGGAAGTTCTGTGTTCTTTGACAGCTTCCAAGGGGCCCTTCTGTAGGTGAGAATCTTGAATAGCTCACCTACGACTGGCTTACCATGCATCAATTCTTTATGTCCAATTATTCTTTTAATCCATTATATGGATATAATTTGTTTATCCACATTCCTTATATGATAATTTGTTTATCACACAAGCTGAGAGAGAGAAGCTAGCCCCCCCCCCCAAGAAAAAGCTATGATTCTGTTTATATGAAACTCTAGAAAAGACAAACCTCATTTCTAGTAATAAAAAGTGGATGAGTGGTTCCCTGGGACCAGAGGTTGGGAGAGGGTTGCCTGGAAATGGACACACAATAACTTTTATGGGTGATGGGAATATTCTAAATATTGATTGTAGTGATAGTTATAAATTTATGAAAACTCATTGAAAAATAAATTTTTCAATGGGTGCATCTTATTTTATGTAAACTATACCTCAATAAAGTTGAGTTTTAAAAAATGCTGGGGACTTCCCTGGTGGTCCAGTGGCCAAGACTGCATTCCCAATGCAGGCAGCTGGGGTTCTGTACCTGGTTGAGGAGCTAGATCCCGTATGCTGTAACTAAAGGATCCTGAGTGCCACAACTGAGACCCAATGCAGCCAAATAAACTATTTTTTAAAAACAATGCCAATAGGGTTTTCAAATGAGAGAAATAATATATGCTTGTATTAATGAGGAAGGACTTATTAGAGGTCAGAATTAAGTGAAAAGTTCATTGAAAAGGAGATTAAGATTTCAATAAGCAGAGATGAAAGATATTTCTATAGCAGAAAATAGCAAGAACATAAAATATTTTAAGGGAATAGGGAATGTTTAATAGAGTTTACTGGTAAGCTTTTAGTAATGTAATTGTGAATTAACTTTGAGTCAAGCATTTGAGTAAGTCAACTGGGGTAGCCTCTAAAGGTCCCTTACCTTGTATCTAGGTTTCTTGATTAATGCACATCAACCTGTAGACACTGAAATCTAGAATTAAAAAGTATTTTTCTGATTTTAATATGTGTTCACTGAAGACATTTAGAAAATGTTTTAAAAGCATAAATAAAATTAAAAACACTTACAATTCATCAGCCAGACAATCACTCTGCACTCTCTGAGAAAGGCCCAGTTTTTCTATGCATATTCACTTGTGGGCATTTTTCTATGTTAAACAAAATGAAGACATTTTAGAGTGCACATTTGAAAAATTTAATTTGGCTAAAAGTGTACAGAAAAAGTACGTGAGAATTATTCACTTGCCTACCTCTTTTTTAATAGCTCTCCGATTTACAGGATGGAGTGAATCAAGCAGCACCTTCATTTGGTTTTGGCAATAGGCAAACAGTAACATTTGGGTCACCAGGTAAGTGACAGAGTCATGCAAGACTTGACTGATTTAGAAAAATGGGATTTTATGGGTTTCAAATTCAAAGCTTGAAGGTGTCTCTAGTGCCATTTTAAGTCACCCTTGCAAATTCTACCACCTTCCATAATAGAGCTTTAAAGAATTTGGCTCATCTAGCATTTGTGAAATGGTGTCCAGAATGGGCACGTTCTTTGAAAGACTCTATGGCTCAGGTTTTAGATGTATATTTTAGGATTGGTTTTTCTAGAGTTTCATAGGACTACGTAGCTATGGTAGCAGCACCTATGAGGACTTTCTTGTTCCTATTCATAACAGCATAGTTTTGTCTTCAAGTGACAGCTCCAGTGAGAGGAAGAGGACAAGCTGAAGTGAAGGTTCACTCCCTAATCCCTGAGATTTCTCAAGAGCTACCTTCTTAATGTAAGTTAGAGTGCAAATAGATCAGTGTAGCGGAAAGACAGGCCAACAGAGTTTAGTGAGTTTGTCCTAACTTCTCATTTTCACTTTTCTTCCATCCAGTAAGTTTCTCATCATCTAAACATGGCAGAAATAAGAACAAAAAAAGATGGGGGCAAGGTAGTAATATAGCTACATTTTTTGACTAATAGTTTCTTTTTTCTTTTTCTGGTTTTTGTAGGTTTTCCAGTGAATAACAGCAGCAGCAGCAGTGCTCAGAATTTTAGTTTTAAACCAAGCTCTGGATTTGCTACAGCCCCTTCTGGAAGTCCTGCTGTGTTTGGGAATACTCCAGCATTTGGAGCTGTACCCGCTGCCAGTTCTGCCATCCCTGCTGCTACTCCGACTTTTGGCCTTCGGAAACCCGAAATCACATCTGCTGCTTCATTTTCATTTAAAACCCCTGCAGCTTCTGGTTTTGGATCATCTGGATTTTCAGGATTTTCGCCTTCTATGGCAGCAAGCCCTGTTGAATCTCCAGTGGCCCCAGCCTTTGGAAGTGGCAGTTCTGCAGCTGGTTTTGGTAGTTCAGGCTCACCGCCTCACACTGCTTTCTCTAAGTCATCCAGTGACACTTTCGGAAACAGCAATGTACCCACTTCTCTCTCTTTCTCACTTGGCAGCACCACAACAGATAATGCATTATTCACACCCAAGGATCAACTAACAGCAGAAGAACTGGAACAATTTCAATCCAAGAAGTTTACTCTGGGAAAAATTCCATTAAAGCCACCACCTGTGGAACTTCTAAATATTTAAAAGGGCAACTTTAAATACAGAAAAGAACAGCTTTTAAAATTGTTTTGAGTGGTTCATATGAAAGAGGAGGAATACACACACACACATGTGTATATGCATATATATGCATATATATTTATAAAAAGTATAAATTTTCAATAATAACATTAGGAGTTCTTAAATTTAACATTTTTTCCTTGACTCTAGCTATTTAAGTACAACAACAAAAAATACTCAGCAACAGATTTTTTCTTTTTTTTTTTTACTGTAATGATGAACTGAAAAACCTGTCAGGGTACACTGAATAAAGTACTTTTCTCATTCTGTATCACTTTATACTGTCTTACCATTTAAAATTTTACCTTTAAACTTTTTTTTTTTTTTTTTTTTTTTTTTAAGGAAAGAGATAGTTTCAAGAACCGATAGGGAAAAAATGCTTAAATGTTTAGTCTGCCTGCTGAATAAACATCAGCAGCATGGTGACTTTCTTTTGTGTTAAAGAAGATTCTCTTAAAGAGAGAAATGTAATTTTTAAAGGGTAAAAGCTTTTATTTTTAGTAACTAAGAAGCATTTTTGCCTCATAATTTTTCCTCCTCAGTTTTGGCTAACGCATGAACGATTTGAGTTTTTGTCAACAATTTCATGCTAGTTTTTATCTTGGCCTAATTTTTATGTAATTCTATTTTTTCCTCACATTGTCTCATCAAGTGGATGGATTGTTAAGAGGACTAGAAATTATGATCTTATGTAGATGAAGAGCATATGTGTATATATATATCCTTTGTAGATGCATAAGACATTTCTGGAAGAATAAGAAACTTGCTAATAATGATTACCACTGGGAAAAGTATTGGTGTCCAAGTTAGGAGAAATACTTTATATACCATTTTGAACTGTTTGAATATTTTACCATGTATATGTGGTACTTTGTTTTTTTAATTAAAAGAAGATCACGAAAAATTAGGAAACTTTTTCCAATTAAACATTATTGGCAAGTTTAATAATATGTATGATCAAGCTAGTTTTTCAGGATGCATTTTTGAAAAGAATTTTTTTTAAAATAAGTATTCAAGATGCATCTTCTCTAGGCTTTTTTCTTTTCAAGTAACAGAGAAGTAACTTTATAACTGGAAAAAGGTCATTGAAGAACAAGTCTAGGCTTTCTTCCACCTCCATTTACATTATTAAGGTATGCTCATTCCTTTTGGTGTATTTCTTAAAACCTTTTTATAAAATATGCTTATTATAACAACTTTGGAAACTTACAACAAGGAAATTAAAATTATCAGTAATCTCTTCCCCCCAAGAATAGTGTATATAGAGGGATGAGTATTCACCAGCTGTTTTTCTAGAGTTTCTATTAGAATTTTCAGATGTGTTTGGGTCTCTCTGTATCCTCAGGTTGAAGGAGTAGTATCTTATATATATGGTTGATCCAAACAGCCAGAGATGTCATTAGTTGAAGCATACGTGTCAAGAGTTCTGTGTTCCTTTTTCAAGCCTCAGAAAATATATAACTAGCACTGCGAGAACAGTTTCTTTACACAGATCAGGTGTTGAACTGTTTTTCTGTTTTTTTTTTTTTACGTCAGACAGGTAATGTGCCGATGTCGTAACAAGGTTTGGAGGGAGGCACATGTCACGCAGCAGCGTGAACACCCAATCATCATGCTCATGAACTACAAAAGGATCTGAACTGATTTTTAAGTGAAAATCTTACCTATTAAAGATATATGTACCACATGATTTTAGCATATATGCAAAGGATTTGGTCCTCAGGGGATCCAGATTCTCTGTTACACTCTTTGAAGAACTTTATGACTCTAAGTTTTGGAACCCCAGCATTCCAAATAAGAGGTGTATGTTTGAATTTTAGTATATGTGCTGCCGAAGCAAGCACGAGGTGTATGTTTGAAACCATCCTTGGTATAGAGATGATTAGACCCTAAGTTCCTGTTTTGATTTCAAGTTCTTTATAAGGACTTCGCAATGTTTGGGTTTTTTTTTTCAACTTACAGTTGACTCCTAGAGTTCTCCTACCCTGATGGAATGAACCCTGCATAAAGGTAGATTAAGTTTCAAGACCCTAAAAAGGAGTGGAAGGGAAGAGGCAACCAAAAGGTACAAGATTTAGATTTATTCAGTGAGGCAAGAACCAATTCTGACAGAGTTGGTCATATTGAAAGTATACTCCCAAATAGGCACAGACAGACCCATTTCACAGCTTCTACAACAGCTGCCCCTTTTCCCTAGGACTTAGAGGAAGGGACAGAATTGCATAAGGTTTTATTACAAGTAAAATGATCTAACTAGTTTGATTATTTGATCAAGAAGGATAGAAGTATAACAGCTGAGAAAAAGGAGAAAATTAGAAAGGGAGAGAGAAGCTGATATTAAAACTATTTAAAAGGTATAATATGGTTTAGCTACAGAGTATGTATTGTTCAAGTATTGTTCATAAGAGTAAAAGAATCCAATCTGTTGTCCAACAACAGGAAATTGGTTAATCTGGTAGATGCATATATTGAAGTACAGCTTTTCTAAATGACCTGGGTTTCACTCTGTAATCAATGGGCAAAAGCTTGCTATTTATTTATTATTATTTTATTATTATTACTCTAATTGCACTGACTGGGACACTCAGTACTGTGTTGAATAGTAGTGGTGAGAGGGGGCATCTTTGCCTTGTTTCTGATCTTAAAGGAAAAACTTTCTTTCATGATTGAATATGATATTAGCTATGGCCTTTTCATGTATGACTTTTATTATGTTGGAGTAGGTTCCTTATTTTCCCCAGTTTGTTGAGTGTTTTTATCATGAAAAAGTTTTTACTTTGTCAAATGTTTTTTTATGCATCAGTTGAGATGATCATATGGGTTTTGTCCTCCATTTTGTTAATGTGTATTTATATTGATTGATTTTGTATGGTGAACCATCTTTGCATTCCAGTTACAAATCCCACTTAATCATATGTAAATACTTTTAATGTGCTGTTGAATTCAGTATACTAGTATTTTGTTGAGGATTTTTGTATCATTATTCATCAGGAATATTTGCCTACAGTTTTCTTATGTCTTTTTTTTCTGGTTTTGGTATCAGAATAATGCTGGCTTCATACAGTGAGTTTGGGGATGTTCCCTCCTCTTCAGTTCTCTGAAAAGATTGGTATTAATTCTTTAATTGTTTGATAAAATCCTTCAGTGAAGTCATCTTGTCCTGGTTGGGCAGTGTTTGATTACTGCTTTAGTCTCCTTACTGTAGGTCTGTTCAGATTCTTTACTACTTGATGCTTTAGTTTTGGTAGTTTGTATGTTTCCAGGAATCAGCCCATTTCTTCTAGGTTATCTAATTTGTTGATATTTAATTGTTTGCAGTAATCTTTTATAAAAATCTGTTTTTATTTCTGTGACATCAGTTATAATATCCATTCTTTTGAATCTAATTTAGTTATTCAAATCTTTTAGCTCTTTTTCTTAGTTAATGTAGCTAAGGATTTGCCAATTTTTATGGTCTTTTTAAAAGACCATGTCTTAGTCTGCTAATGCCACCATAATAAAACACCATAGACAGGGTAGCTTAAAAAATAGACATTTATTTCTCTCAGTTTTGGAGCCTTGAAGTCCATGTCAGGTTGCCAGCATGGTCAGTTCTGGTGAGAACCCTTTTCCTAGCTTGCAGATAGCTGCCTTCTTGGGTACTAAGATGGCCTTTTCTTGGTACATGTGCATGAAGAAATAGATTTCTCTCTCTTCCTCTTCTTACAAGGCCACTAATCTCGTCATGAGGTTGCCATCCTCATGACCTAATTTAAACTAATTATCTCTCAAAATACCCCCACCTCCAAATACCATCACTTTGGTGGTTAGGGCAGCAACATATGAATTTGGGTAAAGGACACAAACACTCAGTTGGTTTTATTGGTTATTGATTTTTCCACTGTTTTTCTATTCTCTATTTCATTTACTCTCCTTTCATCTTTATTATTTCTTCTGCTAAATTTAGTTTTTTTTCAAAGTATAAAATTAGATTATTGATTTGAGATCTTTCTTCTTTTTAATGCAAGCATTTATCTCTGTAAACTCCTCTCTTATCACTGCTTTTGCTTTCTTATCACTGCTTTTGCCTAGGTTTTGATGTGTTGTATTTTGTTTTCATTTGTCTCTAAGTATTTTCTAAGTTCCCTGTGGTTTATTCTTTGACCCATTGGTTGTTTAAGAATGTGTTGTTTAGTTTTCACATATTTGTGTTTTTATCTTCTGCTGTTGACTTCTAGTTTCATTCCATTGTGGTCAGAAAAGATACTTGATATGATTTCAATCTTCTTAAATTTGTTAAGACTTGTTTTGTGGCCTAATATGTGGACCGCCTTGCAGAACAACCATGTGTACTTGAAAAAAATGTGTATCCTGCTGTTCTTGGGTGAAGTGCTCAGTATATGTTTGGTTCCGCTATTCTATAGTGTTAAGTCCTCTGTTTTTTTTTAATTGATCTCCTCTTTGTTCTATCCATAACTGAAAGTGAAGTATTGAAATATGCTACTGTTACTATGTTGCTGTCTATCTCTCCCTTCAGTTCTGTCAATGTTTGCTTTATATATTTGGGAGTTCTAATGTTAGGTGCATGTACATTATAATTGTTATATCTTCCTGGTGAACTGATGCTGTTATTATATAATGTCCTTCTTTGTCTCATATAATAGTTTTGGTTTTAAAGTCTGTTTTATCTTAGTATGGCCACTTCTCCTCTCTTTGGATGCTTGTTTTCATGGAATATTTTTCCATCCTTTTAGCCTATGTGTATCTTTAGATCTATAGCATGCCTCTTGTAGAAAACCTATTAGTTGGTTCTTATTTTTTATCCATTTAGCCCATCTGTGTCTTTTAATTAGTATATTTAATCTATTACATGTAAAGTAATTACTGACAGGAAAAGACTTACTATTGCCATTTCGTTCGTTGTTTTCTGTATATGCTATAACTTTTTTGTTCTTCCTGCTCCCTTATTTTGTGCTTTGCTGGTTTTTGTTGTTGTTGTTAGTGACACATTTTGATTCCCTTCTCATTTCCCTTTGTGTATATTCTATAATTTCTCTGTGGTTACTGATGGAATTACATACAGTGTTTTAAAGTTATAATATATTTTAAACATACTTTAACTTCAGTCACATAAAAACTGCTCCATTTCAGTTCTGCCTCACCCACTTTATGTTTTTAAGAAAGATTACCTATTTTAATATTGCATGTTTATTAACATAGATATATAATTACTTTTTATGCTGCTTTTGTGTTTTAAATTCCATCCCAGATTTAAAAGTGATTTATGCAGTTACATTACAACACTACATAGTTATAAATTTATCTATATTTTTACCTTTGCGAGGGAGTTTTATATTTTTGTCTGATTTTCGTTGCTCTTCATCATCCTTCTGTTTTAACTTGAAGGACTCCCTTCAGCATTTCTTTTTTTTTCCCCAGCCTGTTTGTTTTCTGTTGATACCACAATGATCAGATCTTGACCATGTACGTCCACAGTAGTCACAACCATTCCTTCCATTGCTGCTGTGTGGTCTTCAAATTCTCCCCATGCATATTGAGCTGGCAGTGCATAGCACATGTTTTCTTGGGCTGCAATTCCAGGGGCTTGTACTTTGTGCTCTTGTAGAATTTCCTAACATTCTGTTTCTGAGTCTGATTAATGGTAGTGAGAACAAAGGCAATAGATTTGCAAACAACTCGAGTCTTAAGAGAGTTTGGATGTTGTGCTGCCTGGCAGTTCAGAGACATGCAGCTGGTACAGCTCCACCTTCAGGTCATCCATCGGTTTCAGCAACTCATCTTTCTAGCCTGGAAGTCTCAAGACAATCTTGGCTATGGCTGTACAAGGTTGTTTTTAAAGTACGAAACAGGGCCTGGCCTGGCCTGGCCTGTCAGGGCACGGGTGGCGGCGGCTCCAGCACCATGTCCCTGCCGTACGGGGCGGAGGAGACGCCCCTCGCCGGCAGTTACGGCGCGGCGGATTCCTTCCCAAAGGATTTCGGCTACGGCGTGGAGGAGGAGGAAGAGGAGGCGGCAGCCACGGGCGGCGGGGTTGGGGCGGAGGCCGGAGGAGGCTGTGGCCCGGGGGGCGCTGACAGCTCCAAGCCGAGGATTCTGCTCATGGGCCTCCGGCGCAGCGGCAAGTCCTCCATCCAGAAGGTGGTGTTTCATAAAATGTCACCTAATGAGACCCTCTTTTTGGAAAGTACCAACAAGATTTACAAAGATGACATTTCTAATAGCTCCTTTGTGAATTTCCAAATATGGGATTTTCCTGGGCAAATGGACTTTTTTGACCCAACTTTTGACTATGAGATGATCTTCAGGGGAACAGGAGCGTTGATATATGTCATTGATGCACAGGATGACTACATGGAGGCTTTAACAAGACTTCACATTACTGTTTCTAAAGCCTACAAAGTTAACCCAGACATGAATTTTGAGGTTTTTATTCACAAAGTTGATGGTCTGTCTGATGATCACAAAATAGAAACACAGAGGGACATTCATCAAAGGGCCAATGATGACCTTGCAGATGCTGGGCTAGAAAAACTCCACCTTAGCTTTTATTTGACTAGTATCTATGACCATTCAATATTTGAAGCCTTTAGTAAGGTGGTGCAGAAACTTATCCCACAGCTACCAACCTTGGAAAATCTATTAAATATCTTTATATCAAATTCAGGTATTGAAAAAGCTTTTCTCTTCGATGTTGTCAGCAAAATCTACATTGCAACAGACAGTTCTCCTGTGGATATGCAGTCATATGAACTTTGCTGTGACATGATTGATGTTGTAATTGATGTGTCTTGTATATATGGGTTAAAGGAAGATGGAAGTGGAAGTGCTTATGACAAAGAGTCCATGGCCATCATCAAGCTGAATAACACAACTGTCCTGTATTTAAAGGAGGTGACTAAATTTTTGGCACTGGTTTGCATCCTTAGGGAAGAAAGTTTTGAAAGAAAAGGTTTAATAGACTATAACTTCCATTGTTTCCGAAAAGCTATTCATGAGGTTTTTGAGGTGGGTGTGACTTCTCACAGGAGCTGTAGTCACCAGACCAGTGCCCCCAGCCTGAAAGCGTTGACACACAACGGCACACCACGAAATGCCATCTAGCCTGGACGCCAGCGATCGGGGCTCTGTGCCAGCTTATTCTTCACTCCAGGGTCAGATGCCACGTGCTACAGGACATGGGAGTTGCCGCTTATGGGAACCTGGTACCTGTCCCTCTAGAGACAAGGGGTAGAGTTTCTCATTTGGATGAAAACCCCTTCAGCCAGTGGTGTGCAACTGAAGCTACTATTTCTTTAAAAAAAAAAAAAAAGGCAAAAAAGAATTCCAGAGACCACAGAAGTGTGTGTCTTTCTCCTCTTGGGGGCCCTACTTTAAGTAGTTGGGATGTCTTGGACCTGGAGATAACAGCCCTTAACCTGTCCTTACCAGGGAATGTTGCCATCAAATACCAGTTGAAAATAATAGAAAGAACTGAATTTTTATATGCCTCACTTAGATTTTCATTTGAGTAGTCTCTAAAAATCCTGCCTCGCTTAAGTTCTAACACTGCCTCTCAGATTTCAATTTTGGACCTTGCACACCTCAGACCTTCTAAATGCATTTGCTTGCTAACTCAGAAGACACATGGTCTGACTACAGCAAAAAAGGACATTCCTGTATTGGTTTCTGAAGAAATGAGAAAATTTTGTGCTGCATCAAGTCAAGAGCAAGTCTCCAACAGTGGCTGCTGCGTTCGTTCCCTCTGAAGTGTTGAAGAACAAACTTTGAGACAAGAAAATTTTGCACCTGTGTTTTGGATACCAGATACCTGGGTTCCTTCCCTCACATTTGATAAATGATTCTGATCACTGTTTTTAAAAAAAGGGAATTAAAAAAGTTGTTTTTCCCACAATCTCTTCCTCCTCTTAGGAGAAAAACTCGTGTCATTGAAATATTTAGCTCATTTTTCTTTAAACTTGATACCAGTCCCCACATACCTTTTATTCTAAACTGTTGAGATTCTTTTAAGAATTGCTGTTTTGTTGACCCTAAATGACCCAAAGGCACTGGTGGACTGTCCATTGGGGGTTGAAGAGAGCATATGACACCCTGACATGTGTTGTTAAACATACTTCATCTCCAGTGTTCCGACACCAAGTGTCAGCTGTGGTACTTTCTTCACCTAGGATATTGATTTATAGTTGTCTTTTTTGTTGAAGGTTGATACCCTTTTCATTGACTTAAACTTATACATTACTTTTACTCCACATGCCCAGTTGTTATATATTCCAAAGCCACTGGACCACTTGAGTACATAAGTGCCACTGTTATATGAAATGTGTGTATTCAGGTCTGTAAACCTAACTCTGTGACTTGGAGTGCTTCCTGCAGGTGATTCTGACTGTTGAGTACTTACATGGACCATGGTGATATCCAAAAGAAAAATGCTTTTATATTTATAGATTATTTCATTGAACTATATAAAATGGGTATCAATAAATGTATTTACTCCAAAAAAAAAAAATAAAGTAAAATAAAGTACGAAACAGATGAATGAAGACATTTTCTTTATCCAGACATTAGTTTATGTTAAAAATTATTGCAGAAGAAACTTAAGAGGTCTGACTTCAATAATATTCATCAGATTAATACAATTTGATCAAATCAATAATACTTGGCAAATTAATATAACAAAATACCACTTCCTGTCTATTGGCAAAAATCAGAGTCTTGCAATGATGGTGTTAATGAAGATGTGGTATTTTGGAGACTGTTGTGAGCTGCTGACTGGAGTGTGGATGGGTGTAGGCACTTCGGAGACAGTTTGGCAATATCTAGTAACATTAAAGATGATCATCCTCTACAATCTAGAAATTTTTACTCCTCTTCAAGGCCCTTGCTCCTTGAAGTGTGGTCCTAGGACCAGCAGCATCAACATCATCTGGGAACTTATTACATAAGTAGAATCTCAAGCCTCATCCCAAAGCTACCAAATCAGAGTCTCTATTTTTATGATATTTATGGGAGGATGGTATGCACATGAATATTTGAGAAACTACTGCATGTGGGAAAAGGAGACATATAAAACTAAGTAGTACTATTCATAGTAGCAAAATATTGGAAACAATCAGAAGTTCATGCACAAGGTAACAGATTCACTTTGGTATAATGTGATACATCTGTAAAACTTAAGTTACACATATAAACAGCCAAAAAAGCACAGGTGGTTTAATATACCACTGAAAATAGAGTATAAAACAATACTATATGTTGTTTATAAATTTATAAACATAGTAAAGGAATAAC
Source organism: Odocoileus virginianus (assembly GCF_023699985.2). Taxonomy (NCBI): domain Eukaryota; kingdom Metazoa; phylum Chordata; class Mammalia; order Artiodactyla; family Cervidae; genus Odocoileus; species Odocoileus virginianus. Next base: position 467,482 of record NW_027224346.1, on the reverse strand, counting down.
AGACTGAGAAAATTAGCACCAGATTCAGAATAGAGTTTGTCCAGGAAAGGGGGAAAAAAGAATGAGATTTAGAAGGCATATATAGGGAGCATTGTATCTGTGATTTTTTTTTAATTTATTTATTTATTTAATTAAAACATTATGACAATAGTAGAATTTTATAGAGTGGGTGGTGAGTACATTATATTATTTTCTATGTTTTTCCATATACTTTAAACACATTTACAAATTTTTAAAGATTTAATTTAGAAAAAAAGAAGTCTTCTTTCCCACCCTAAATTGTATTATAAAGTTGCTTTTAGATTTCTGAAGTAATCACTATGAGTTGAGTAGTTTGTCAGATTGTTTCCAAATCTTGAATTAAATATTCCACTCTGATGATACTTGTCATTCTAGTACTAAAGTACAAGGAGTACAACTGCTCTAAAGAACAACCGACTGTGGATATAGACCATGTTATTTTTGCTGCTAATGAAATCCTGAAAGTAATTCAAATATTTGTGGAGCAAAATGGGAATTATTTTTGATTCACTTGTTTGGGAAAGAGTATGTGTTTATCTCTCTACTTATACCTGACGAGGAAGATAATGTAGATATAACTGGATACCTTGAGGTTCTTTTCTCAACCACATATTATCAACCAGCTGGAAATCTATTCTTTTTTTTTTTTTGAAATCTATTCTTATTTACTTGGTCACTTATAATGTAAGCAGCATTTAACCCTGTTAGCTCTGAAACAGAGAAATAGAGGAATTATATATATATATATATTGTAAACACAGTAAGTATCAAGCTTTTTCATTTGGAAAACTTCTAGTGATTCTATATGACTCACACCTCCCCTACACTAAGGAAAAAAAATCAAAAGAAGACATGACTATATTGGAATTATTAATTCAGAAGCTACTCAACTGAAGGACATTTATATACATAATTCAGTAGAGAAAACATATAGTGCCATGTAAGAAAAAGTTTGCTTGATTTACAGGAATTGATGATCATCAATATTAAGGACTCACCAAGTGCACTATTACATTAAGGATTCAGTCCTAAAATCTACTGAGAAGGTTTAGAAACAGGCTATGAAGGATTATCATAAGTTCTAAACAAAGTGTCAAGTTCCTCACCTGGAACTCCTCCTCAAAAATGAATGAGAATCAGTTCAGTTCATTCACTCAGTGGTGTTCGACTCTGCGACCCCATGGACTACAGCACACCAGGCTTCCCTGTTCATCACCAACTCCCAGAGTTTACTCAAACTCATGTCCATTGAGTCGGTGATGCCATCCAACCATCTCATCCTCTGTCGTACCCTTCTCCCGCCTTCAATTTTCCCCAGCATCAGGTTCTTTTCCAGTGACTCAATTCTTCACATCAGGTGGCCAAAGTACTGGAGTTTCAGCTTCAGCATCAGTCCTATCCAATGAATATTCAGGACTGATTTCCTTTAGGATTGACTGGTTGGATCTCCTTGCAGTCCAAGGGACTCTCAAGAGTCTTCTCCAACACCACAGTTCAAAAGCATTAATTCTTTGGCACTCAGCTTTCTTTATAGTCCAACTCTCACATCCATACATGACTACTGGAAAAACCATAGCTTTGACTAGGTAAAACTTTGTTGGTCAAGTAATGTCTCTGCTTCTTAATATGCTGTCTATGTTGGTCACAACTTTTCTTCCAAGGAGCAAATGTCTTTTAATTTCATGGCTGTAGTCACCATCTACAGTGATTTTGGAGCCCCCAAAAGTAAAGTCTCTCACTGTTTCCCCATCTATTTGCCATGAAGTGGTGGGACCAGATGCCATGATCTTAGTTTTCTGAATGTTGAGCTTTAAGCCAACTTTTTCACTCTCCTCTTTCACTTTCATCAAGAGGCTCTTTAGTTCTTCACTTTCTGCCATAAGGGTGATGTCATCTGAAAGGTTATTGATATTTCTCCCAGCAATCTTGATTCCAGCTTGTACTTCATCCAGCCCAGCATTTCGCATGATGTACTCTGCATATAAGTTAAATAAGCAGGGTGACAATATACAGCCTTGACGTACTCCTTTCCCAATTTGGAACCAGTCTTTTGTTCCATGTCCAGTTCTAACTGTTGCTTCTTGACCTGCATATAGGTTTCTCAGGAGGCAGGTCAGGTGGTCTGGTATTCCCATCTCTTGAAGAATTTTCCACAGTTTGTTGTGATCCACACAGTCAAAGGCTTTGGCATAGTCAATAAAGCAAAAGTAGATGTTTTTCTGGAATTCTCTTGCTTTTTTGATGATCCAGCAGATGTTGGCAATTTGATCTCTGGTTCCTCTGCCTTTTCTAAAACCAGCTTGAACATCTGGAAGTTCACGGTTCACATACTGTTGAAGCCTGGCTTGGAGAATTTTGAGCATTACTTTACTAGCGTGTGAGATGAGTGCAATTGCAGCAGTAGTTTGAGCATTCTTTGGCATTGCCTTTCTTTGGGATTGGAATGAAAACTGACCTTTTCCAGTCCTGTGGCCACTGCTGAGTTTTCCAATTTGCTGGCATATTGAGTGCAGCACTTTCACAGCATCATCTTTTAGGATTTGAAGTAGCTCAACTGGAATTCCATCACCTCCACTAGCTTTGTTCGTAGTGATGCTTCCTAAGGCCCATTTGACTTCGCACTCCAGAATGTCTGGCTCTAGGTGAGTGATCACACCATCATGGTTATCTGGGTCATGAAGATCTTTTTTGTATAGTTCTTCTGTGTATTCTGTGAATGAGAATAGAACCATGCAAATTCAAATGGTAGAAAGTGAAAGTTGCTTAATCATGTTCGACCTTTTGCAACCCCATGGACTATATAGTCCATGGAATTCTCCTGGTCAGAATATTGGAATTGGAAGCCTTTCCGTTCTCCAGGGGATCTTCCCAACCCAGGATTGAACTCAGGTCTCCTGCATTGCAGGCGGATTCTTTACCAGCTCAAGTGGTAACATATATGCAAAAGCACAGTGGTGAGTACATCAGAATGCTACAGAGAAGTTAATGAACCAGGAGTCTGTGGTAACTTCCCAGAGGAAATGAATTTTAATAGTTGTGAAAGAGAAGTGAAATCACAATGGGAAGGAGAAATAGCCGAAAGAGCCAGCTTCTAAAAAAAGAGAAGCTGGGCCTGGGAAGACTATATTCACTTTATGATACATAGTTTGAAAAGATTATCTCTTTAGATAAAGAATCTAAACTTGGACAGGTTAACTTTCCTAATCCTCTTATCTGTAGAATAGGTAATATACACCACCTATTCATTGTGTGACCAATAATTAATGTAACATGCTTAGCAGAGAAATTATGTTCAAAAATTCCATTAGTCACTAAAATTATGCTTGTTCACCATAGAGAATTCAGACCACATAGAAATACATAAAATGAAAAGTATACTCCACATTCCTGATAACATTGTCTTTAACACTTTTGTGTACATTTCTTCAATCTTTATTCCTTATACATAGTCTAATAGTAACTATCGTTATCAAAGCCATAATACTATTTTGCATCTTTACACTGAACAGAATGTTGTGAAGAAACTTCCATGTCAGTACATACAGGTTTACCTCACTGTTTTTTTTTTCTTTTAGATAAGAAGTAGGTTTATTAATATAGAATACTTGTGAATGATAGAAGCAGGCAGGTAAGAGAGCTCCTCCCCAAAAACTAAGTGAGCTACATTTTTATAACAAAAGGAAAAGTGGGGAGGGAGAGAAAACCATCTTCTTCTGCTTCCTTTGTAAAAGTATTGCAGGAAAATTGGTCCCAAGGGGATGGTCATGTCCCAGGTCTCTGACAAGTTCCTGGGATGGGCCCCCAAGTGAGAATCCTTGGCTTTACACAGGAAAGAATTCAAGAGCAAGCCATAGAAAACAAAGCAGAGATACACATTCCATGGGCAGCATGTGGGCCATCTTAGAAGGCAAGGGCAGCTTACTTCACTGTTTTTAAAGGCCATATGAAGTGAAGTCATTCAGTCGTGTCCGACTCTTTGCGACCGCATGGACTGTAGCCTACCAGGATCCTCAGTCCATGGGATTTTCCAGGCAAGAATACTGGAGTAGCCATTTCCTTCTCCAGGGGATCTTCCCAACCCAGGGATTGAACCCAGGTCTCCCGCATTGTAGGCAGATGCTTTACCATCTGAGCTACCAGGGAAGCAAAGGTCATATAGTGTTCCATTGTGTGTCCATTCCTTAATTTACCTAACAGTCTTTTACTAGGACATTGTAGAACATACATCTTTGCACCGTGGGAGTACTTTGTAAGAAATGGAAATGCCGAGTTGAAAGTATGAGAAGTTTTCTTTTTAATAGAGTTTGCTAAATTGTTCTTTGAAATGTCTTATTGATTTATCCTTCCCCACTTTCCTTCCCACAGCATAGGTCCAGAAAATAGAAAACAACCTATTCACATTTCAAAGGATAGTAGATGATGTATTTGTTATTGAAAATGCACATTGATAAGAGCCATGAAGACTGGGAGGTGGATCAGCAGCATTTCCATGAGTCCCTTCCAGTGAACTCCTGGACCAGTCCAGTATGGACATTGCTTCAGGTCTTATGTGTTTTTTTTTCATTAAAACAAAAGATCCTTATACATATGTATGTAATATAAATGCATAAGCATGAATTATCAGATACATTATTGGTACTATTATTTTGAACAAACTGATAACTGTTAGATCAATTAACAAAAAGAAAAATAATTATTTTACTTTCAAAAACAAAGAAACCAAAGACTTCCCTGATGGTCTAGTAGCTAAAATTCCATGATCCCTATACAGGTGGCCTGGGTTCCATCCCTGGTCAGGGAACTAGGCCCCACATGCTTCAACTAAGACCCAGAGCAGACAAATAGATAAATGAATAATATTAAAACATACACACAAAGAAACGACCCAGAGACCCAGAGAGACAGGATTCCGAACTATTCTGAAGATGCCATCTGCCCTGTATACTAGTTTTTGTGCTTGACCACAGAAGCTAAATCTCATCAAAATGAAAAGGAAAAAAATAAAATCAATTATTGGCAGAAGGTACCACCTTAGGCAGCTCCCTGGTGGGGGCAGAAGTGAACAGAGGTGACTTTAAGAAACAACTCCAGTTTTCTAACTGACTAAGCAGCTTCTAACAAGCCCAACCTGAGACAGAAATGAGTAAAGGCTGTCAAAAGGTGAGGAAATGAAATTCTGTCTGGGAGGAGAGAACTATCCCCAAGTGACTGAGGCACCTTCTGGCCTCATGGTCTTCTTTGTCTAGCTTAGATCCCAGGGCCTATCAGTCAGTCACTTTTTTTTTTTGAACGTTTTAATTTATTTATTTGACTGTGCTGAGTCTTAGTTGACAGCATGTGGGATCTAGTTCCCTGGACAGGGTCAAACGCTGGTCCCCTACACTGGGAACTTGGAGTCTTAGCCGCTGGACCACCATGGAAGTCCCCAGTCAGTCACTCAAAGATACGTACCTCTTCTGCACCCCCTTCCTCCAGGTGCTTGCAAAGTCAACCTGAACACCGGCAGGGCGGAGTGCTGCTACAGACAGCTGCACTGTGAGTCCCGACCTGCGTTCTCAGTGACACTGCCCAGGAATCCACACAGTTCCTCTTGAGTGTTGGGCACCTGTTCCCACCTAAGCTGTTCTCCACTGTCACCTGATCTAGCTTCTCTCTGAAGGAGGGATCCCTCCTCATGCTTCACAGAGAATTCGAAGCCATCCAAGAGGACGTTGGTCGTTCTCTTCTGCACTCCAAGTTCAGTGCTTCACACATGCTGTGTGATACCACTAGTTATCCACTCCCCTGCTTTATGGAGTCTCCTGGAAACGTCCCACGTGCTGTAGCATCTCCTTGCTTGAGAGGGTGGGGAAACAGATGCAAATGCTCTCCATCTTCTTGCCACCACTCCAGCTCTCTACTCCCTGTAATAGCCATGCTTCTCTGAATGTTCACTTCACTTGATCACTCCCCTCCCCCACCCAGTCTCGCCTCACTCTTCAACCCATTCTGATTTGCCTCCCACCCACCATTCCACTGAAACTGACCTTGCAAAGGTCTTACTACCAATTAGGCTTCTTTTCAGACTACCTTTACCTCTGACAGCATTCCTGCCACAGCTCCAGACTCTACGTCTTCTCTGAGAGTCAGTGAAGAAAAATGATCCCCAGGATTCCCAACAGAATTCTTACAGCCTCTGATCCTGGATCAGTCATGGAACACAAAGGCTCTTCTGATATCCTGGCCAAAGAGTTTCATATGTACATATGATATGTAACTTTTTAACAGTTACCTAGTATTCTGTTGCATGAATGTGTCATAATGTATTCAACTTCTCCTTTGATGGACATTTAGGTTTTTCTAGCAATTTACTAACATAAATAATGCCAGGATGCACTTTCTTGTACCTTGATCACCCACATACACTCTCATACTCACAGTGTTCTTTCTTCACCAAACTCATCAAGTTCATAACTGCTGAATTGTGATTTTTGTGTTTTAAGGAACTTTCCATCACACCACCAACATGTCACATTGTATGTTCCTGTGACCACTTTGAGGAAGGGAAAGGGGGAGGGGACACTGGAGGCTGCAATATCTAGACTTTGTCTTCCTTCTCTTCGGTTCACCAGATATAGTCCAGCTGCAAAGACATGAGCTCTATGAAGTTTACCCTAAAATTACAAGAAAGAAAAGGTTCAATTTTCTGTAGAAGCCCCACTTGCCTTCTCATCTCCCTGGGCCACCTGGGAATGCAGGAGGGGTACCTTTCTCCTAATCTGTTCTTCCTCATAGCCTCTGCTTCCACCCTGTCAATTCACACGAACTGTTAAAAACTTTGACATTTCCCATTTCCCTTCCTTTTCCATTGTCTAAGAGCTGCTATGCCCCAAGCCATAGAAAGCCCCTACCACAGCCCTCCAGCCTCAAAGAGGTGACATTGCCCCCAGACCAATGCCTGACTTCTTAGCTCTTGTCTTGGTCCTCTGCTTGATGGTCCTGGCCTTGCCCATCCTGCACTGCCTCTGTCCTGCCAGTCCATCACTTTGAAGCTGTAAGTCAGCACTTCTGGCTAACTAAATGCAGCATCTCTCAGAAGAATGTCTGCGAGATGTGTTCTTTCTGCTTCTGATGCCTGATATTTTAAAAATAATGTCATTTACAAAAATAATGTCTTTACAAACCTCTCTGGGCTAACTTCAGTTTAGAAGTCCTAGAACTCGGCTCTAACACCCTCCAGATCTCCAGTTACTACCTGGTTACACTTTCTGTACTTTCATTGCTGATAAAGAAGCTTTCTCTTCCTTAACTTGCAGAACATTTTTTTCTCTTGAGCTTCCACATTCTCAGTTCCATGACAAAACACTATCAACCCCTTTTCCAGTCCTTAGAACAGAAGTCCTCTTCCTCCTCCTCCCTCCATGCCCAGCAGGCAGTGAAAACACGGACTGAAGCTGTCCCCTCTCCGATCCCTGCTCTTCATCAGCATTCTCAGCTCCACAGGGGCTCCCAGGAAAGCTCCCAGCCCAGTCTTCCTTCAGGTCACAACATTCGCTGATATTTTATAAATCAAACTTTCTTTTACTGGTACTTGGTAAACTGAATGAACAAGTTGTTTAGTTGCTAAGTTGTGACTGACTCTTTTGTGACCCCTGGACTGTAGCCAGCCAGGCTCCTCTGTCCATGGGATTCTCTAGGCAAGAATACTGGAGTGCACTTCCATTTCCTTCTCCAGGGGATTTCCTGACCCAGGGATTGAACCTGTGTCTCCTACATTGGCAGGTGGATTCTTTACAACTGAGCCACCAGGGAAGCCCGAATGAACAAGTACTACTCATAAAATAAAGAGGGAACTTGTGACTGCCAGCATTCAGTAAACAGTCTGCCTGCAGTGCTGGAAACCCTGGTTTGATCCCTAGGCTAGGAAGATCCCCTGGAGGAGGAAATGGCAACCCACTCCAGTATTCTTGCCGGGAGAATTCCATGGACAGAGGAGCCTGGCAGGCTACCATCCACGGGGTTGCAAAGAGTCGGACACAACTGAGTGACTAACCCTTTCTCTTTTCACATTGTTTCTAAAGGGTATTACGAATGCTGCACTATTGGCATTAGTAGATGCATTTGCTTTAAAGACTCAATTTTATCACAAGCTTCAAAACAGAACCAGGAATGGTGTACAAGTTATGGTCCCTAGCAAGAATACTGGAGTGGGTTGCCATTTCCTTCTCCAGGGTATCTTCCTGACCCAGGGATTGAACCAGTTCTCCCACATTGCAGGCAGACGCTTTACCATCTGAGGTACCAGGGAAGCCCCAGATTAATTTGGGGAGAGATCAATTACGTTTATGGTATTCAATGTCTCAGTCTATAATAATGCATGTATGTATATATGGCTCTTTTAAAAGACAGAATCTCTAGTCTCCCCAGTTCTACTGGAACCCACATTTCTATGCTGTCCTGTGAGACTCAGGGTAGTTTCTCCTCTGGGATGTCCCAGAGTGGCATGTTTACCGCTAGAGGTGCCCAACATGACTTTGGGAGGTTTGTAAACACATTTTAAAATTTCATGTGGTTTCCAGTATTTATCTTACAATAGATTCCTTTTCTTTAGCTACAGTGGATCATTTTTCTACTGATATTAATAGAAAAAAAAAACATAGTTCATGAATCTACAGGTGCTATTGCTTAGGATGAGATTAAGATGTCACTAGTAGATACAAAGATAAATATTAAGTAAAAGCTACAGTAAAAAGTACACAAATATGACAGAAACCAGGAAGGTGGTACAAGGGTGACTAAGGCTGAAAAGACCCTGCTGTCTTGTGCTGCCTGAAACATTATGAGTTCAGAAATGTGATACCTGACCCTCATCCATCCGTCTTCCTGCAATATTCCAAACAGCCAAGGTAAGTTAATTTAGTGGCTGACTCTCTGTTCCCCGTTTCCTGCATAGATGGTGCAGCGAAGCAGAATCCGCAGACGGAACTAATTGTGCTGCATTTAGGTATCAGAGGAGACACCAGGGATTTATCTGTTCGGTGGCCAGTGATTTCACTTGGGTTTATTTTACTTTTGAGAAAGACGAAGAAGGAGGTAGTAGTCTCTTCCCCAGGAGCCCCAGACAGCTGATTTGGGGTCACAGGACTTGCTGGCCTGGAGGCATTTCAATATCACGCTCGGGCCCTCTCAGAGCAAACCCCATGACTCCACGGGACTGCCCCCACTCACTGTTGCGCCAGAATGCCTCTGTGAATGATACTGCTGAAATGAGTATGTCCTGGAAAACTCTTCATATTTTACAGGAATTTTATGGGAAGAAGGTGCTCGATCTTGTTGGATTTAGTCTAGTTTAACAATTGTCACTTATTTACTGAAGTAAAACCTTTTCCAGAAAGGATATGAGATGACTTACAAAAATACGCATAATAAGATTAAAACTTTAAACAAGTACGTGAGGAAACCAGAGCAAAAGGAAAGTGAGAAAGTGAGAGCAGGAAAGATAAAATGGAGCCAAGAGTGAGCTCTGTCACCAAAATGTATTGAGAACAGGCTCTGCGGTTGCTAACGGTGGTGGTGGCATGGCCTCTTGGCTTCCTCACAGCAAGACAGTGAATCAGTAACAAGTGATGAGCCCATGGTGACCCTGATTTTTTTCCTAAAAGGAGAACACAAACAAGCAGCTGCTTAAGACAAGGCTAAGCATACCATGTGCTGAGATCAGCGGAGTTTCTAGTGGACACATGATACCTTCAATAAAATCCCCAATAGTGCCCCTAGGATGCACCATAGTGGCTTCACAGGGCCATTTACTACCAGGTTCTTAAGCAGAGGTGGCCAGTTGATTTTTGATAAATATCTGAAGCCAGTTCAGTAGAGAGAGGACAGTTTTTGAACAAATGGTGTTGGAACAATTAGATATTTACATGCAAACGATGAACTTTGAGCCTTGCTTCACATCATATAAAAACTCAAATAGATCATATTTTCATTTTAATTTAATAGCTTTATTGAGGCATAATAGATAGTGTATTGCTGATACTTATGTGTGCACTTACACAGCTTTGACACAAACACCCCCCCCCCCCCCCAGGAAAAATGGGACAGCTGCTGAGGGAAGGCAGACTATCATCATCAGTCAAGGTTCAGTTGCAGAGAACAAAGTCTACTCTAACAGAAAAGTCCACTCTAGTTTACACAAAAAAACATATTTCAGGGTATAAAATGACATATGGGATCATTACAAGGGCAACAATATAGGCTCTATACTGAGCTTCTAGGAACAGCTCAGTCTCATGACCATAGTTGCCACAGTCAGCAGGCTGCCTCTGACTAAGCTAGGAAGCCACCAAACTTCCGCTGGACTCCTCATTAGTAAATAGATGCATGTGTCCTGCCTCTCCTCACATCAGTTCCAAATTCAGGTCTTGCATCTGATTGTAGAAACATAACTGACATCTCGAAATTTAGCTTCAAGAAAGTCTGGGAAATGCAGTTTTTAGCTTTCTAGCTTCTGTAGTATTAGAAGACACTTTAGAAGGAGCTTGGGATAGACGTTGAACGAGCAAATCCACAATATCCATCATGCTGTGGAAGCATTTGGTTTGAGGGGGGAAATAAGGAGTTCAGTTTTGTACATGATAACTAAAGTATCTTAGATATACTAGTAGAGATGTATAGTAGGCAGGGGAAGAAAATGCAGCATGATGTAGTGGTGCAAGCACAGATTCTGGGTTTGGGTTCTGTCTGGGTCTTGAACCCAGTCTGCTTGAGTTCATCATACCTCTATCATTTATTGGGCTTCCCTCATGTAAAGAATCCACCTGCAATGCAGGAGACCCCACTTAGATTCCTGGATCGGGAAGATCCCCTGGAGAAAGGATGGGCCACACACTCCAGTATTCTTGGTCTCCCCTGGTGGCTTAGACGGTAAATTTGCCTGCAACATGGGAGACCTGGGTTCGATCCCTGGTTTGGGAAGATCCCCTGGAGAAGGGAAAGGCTACCCACTCCAGCATTCTTGCCTGAAGAATTCCACAGACAAAGGAGCCTGGCAGGCTACAGTCCATGGGGTCGCAAAGAGTTGGACACGACTGAGCGACTTTCACTTTCTTATATTAGCTGTGTGACATTGGAAAAGTTACTTGACCTCCTGTGCCTCAATTTTATCACCTACAAAGTGGGGGTAGCAATGGCATTTGCCTAAGTAAGGTTGTTATGAGAGCTTAAATGAGTTAAGGTTTGTAAAGTGTCATTTAAAACAGTACCTGTCACAGAATGTGTATGTGTTTGCTATAGTGCTAACTACCGTTGTTTTAATTAATAATACATTTGGCCCTCCATACCCATGGATTCTGGGAGATAACGAATTTGTGCTGTTTTAAGCCTCTAAGTTGGAGTTGTTATGCAGCAGCAGATAACTACAGTGGACTAAGTATGAAGTGATATTAAGGAATTAATAAATTAGAGCTGTTATAATTTGGAGTTACAAGAAACATTCTTTTTAACCTGGGGTGCTGCCTACCTGCCTCTCCCAGGGAGCCTTAGGCCCCGTGTTGGCCCCAATGATGCCTCCTGGGTAGTCTGTGCTGACCGAGGCGGCCCAGTCCGTTGCACACGTACCTGTTCTATGCAGCCCCAGGTCCTGGTGGCTTCTACCCCTGCCTCCAAACTCTGAGCTTTGCGTGTTCCAGTAACCCAGGTGGGGGTTAGGGGGGTGCGGGGCAGGTGGAGAGCAGAGGTGTCAGGCTTCGGCCGCCTCTCAGGGCAGAGCACTAACCCAGCTATGGCAGCCTTGCCGTGCTGGCCCCAATAAAAGCAACTTCAACCTTGAAAAAAGTATTCTTTTTAATAACACATATGGAAATATACAGGAAGTATCTGGGATTTATTTTAAAATAATGATGAAATGAATAGTTCAAAATACATGAAGAAAATACACTAAAATGTTAGCAATCAGTAGATCCAGGTGAGGGATATACAGAGAGTCTTTGTACCATTCTGCTTTTAGACATGTCTGATAATTTCCATATTAAAATGTAAATATACATACATATAGATAGGTGTGTATGGAGAAAGAATTCTGTCTTAAAGCCCCTTTCCCTCCTCTTCCTCATGCCTCTCCTGCTCCTCTTCCTTGCTCATGTTGATGTTCCTAGTTGTTCCTTTCATTTGTCTCACAAAGGTATCCCTTTAGGGCAGGCTGTATTTCTGAAAGATGTATATAGCACAGCATGTTTTTATAATCTCCTCTTAAAAGTTGGATTAAGCCTTCAAAGCCCAGCTCTGTGTGTCCCAGACTCCAGTGCGAGCCACCCCAGGGGGACCTCCTCTCCGCAGGTCTGGTCGAGCCCTGGGGGGCTGAAATGTCATTGAATAATGGCCCTTATTCGCTGCCTTTCAGGGGGCCTGCTGTGCTCTCCTGGTGCCAACCCCAGCTGTCTTTTTCACCATTCTGAACTCTCCTCCACCACCTCAGCCGAGCCGTAATTCTTTCTCAGAAACCCAATTCCTTAGGCAGAAGCCACGTGTTCCGCTCAGGCCCCATCTGACAGCTGTGGCCCCCAGCCTGGCCCCACAGACATCCAGTGTTCCCTTTCACAGGCCGTGGCGTGTTCCTGCCAGAAACGTCCACTTCCTTTACGAGTCTCTTTTTCATGGTGTCGCTCTTTGTGGCCTTGAGTGTCATGCCAATTCCTTGCACACTTGATGAAAGGATTTGGGGGCAGAAAACTTGAATCAATGGGGTCTTTTTATTTTTGAACATCAGTAAACAGCACAAATCAGTTCAATGAGTTCAGACTCAGTTATTTCCATGCTTGCTGCAGTCTCTCTACCCAGCATTAAATCCCACTGAAAATGCCTCTTGTTATCTCCGGCTAATGAAGAATGTCGCTCTTTTTTCTTGGTTTGAACACACTCCAAAACATTGGCCTGAAAGATCAGTTTAACACTGGACAGCTCTGAATACAAAAATCTTTAACTTTCCCTTTTCTTCAGCTCACTGACATTATTCTAATCATTTTCTTTTCTCTTCATTATATTCTGCTCACTGAGAGTATTTTTATCTGTTTGGTAATACAAAATGAAATCATTTGTTTTTGAGACTAATGAAGGCATGCCAGGATCCTTTCTATTGATTAAGTTACAAATAATATAATTAGAGATTAAAAGGTTTGTTAACCAGTTAATTTGTCATAGTTGTACCTCCATCAAAACCACTCCTCACCTATGTCATTCTCAACATCCAAATTCAGGAAGAACACTTCATAGTATATTTAGTGGCACCAGCCAAGAATATGGCTCTCAATATTTTTTATTTAAAAATAAGTGGTGGCATATGAATTTATTAAGAAATAAAACCACAGAACAAATATTCCTGAAAGATTTTAAGGCAAAAAAAATCTATATATTAATCCCTGTAATACTGAATGCCCCCATATTTTGAAAATATTCAACTTTTACAGTTAAACTAGTAATACCACTCAAGCAGAAGTTGAGCGGTACCAGTGATACAGCTTTATCAGGTACTTCCAATATCTAGTGAAAACTTCAGCCCTTGTAAGAGGGTTCAGTGGCCGAGTCCAGAATCAGACTGCAGATGTTCAAATCTCAGTTCCAGTACTTACTGTGTGACCTTGGGCAAATTCACCTCTCTGTGCCTCAGCACCTTCATCTGAAAAATCAGAACAATTAGAGTAACTATTCTCTCACCACCTCGCCTTGGCAGGTCATTGTGAAGGATATAAAACTGTTATTGTCCAATATATGGAAAACAATCATTGTCGTTGCCGTTGTCATCATTCTGGATGGATGCCAATTAACTCTCTGATCTAGCTTCACAACTCTGCCGAAATGGTCTTCCTACAGCCCTGCGCTCATCCTTTCTCACACTTGCCCACGCTTGACAAAACCTCTGGCATTTTTTCACTCATCAAGTAATCTGCCACTCCCCCTCAGAGGAATTTTCCCTTCTGTAGCAGGATAAGTCTGCAGGCTCTCCCTCAGAAGGCAGGAATGATCTGGAAACCCCAGGTCACAACATGAAACAGATCTGGTTTTTCAAGATCCTCATTAACTTAAGCTAGATGAAGAGTTGAGCTAATTTTATTCTTCTGTTTGAAGCACATTCTCATTAGTCTACACAGAAGTCTATTCCCTTGTTTTATATTTTACTTACTCTCCTATTCACTTTCCTCCCTCCTATTCCACTGCCCACCCCCCACCCCAGCATTCTGGGTTTAAGGTGACTCTGTTTTGGGCTTTGTAAAAAGGCTATGTGACAGTGGTGAATGCACATGTTACTTGTAATGTTCCCCCTACAGTCTTAAGGTCCACGCTGCTGTGAAGACTTCTAGGCTTCTCTTCTCCCTGCTGCCTGGTATCCTAGAATGCCCAACTATACACCTGACTCTCCTAGTCCCCAGGTGACAGACACACAAGTTGCCTCCAACAAACCAGGTTAAAGAGGGCTTCTCAGAAGATGGTCCTAGGAAATCGTGCTACTACATGAATGAAAGTAAAATTGGATCCCACCTACCACTACGTACCAGGTAAACTCTAGATTGATTAAAGACCAGTATCTGAAAGCTGAAACAATGGGATTAATAGAAGTAAGTGTGGGTGAATATCTCAGTGACCTGGGGGAGTAAAGAACTTCTTAAACTAAACCTCAAAAGCATGAAGGTCCTTGAACACTTTTTCCATTCACCTTAGTTTTCCAGTCCTCCCTCACTCGATCTGCCTTTCTCAATTGCCAAGAGATCATCTTTTGTTTAAAAATAAAAGTGGTACGTTAAAACTTTCAACTCTCCCTTCCTATGAATAAAAAATGATCTTTTTTTCAAGGCTTTTCCTTTGTCTAGAACAAGGGTCAGTAATCTAGGGCCCATGAATCTTAAGTCTAGCCTATCTCACAGTTGGTACAGCATGCTACACAAGATTTTTACGTTTTTAAATGGTTGAGGGGAAAAACAGAAGATTTTGTGACACTTGAACAACCTATGAAATGTCAGTGTCCATAAATAAAGTTCTATTGGAACCCAGTCAAACTTACTCGTTTCCATCCCATCTCCACCTGCTTGTTCACTAGCTGCAGAGCTCAGTAGTGGTGACAGAGACGGCACAGCTCACAAATCCTGAAGTATTGACTCTCTGGCCCTTCATCGGCCCACTAGATTGCACGTCCCTTAAGGATGGAAGTCGTATCCAGTATTTCCTGATGTCTTAGCACAGAGCCTTGCAGGTAACCAGTGCTATTTAACACCTAGGGCTATTTAACACCTAGGGCTATTTATAGCACTGAGGGCTATTTTTGGCTTCAAGTAACAGAATACCCTATTGATAGGGTTTTTTATTCTAATGTAACAAGTGAGCCAGAGATAAAACTGGCACTGATTCAACAGCTCAAGATTTCTTGCCCTGTCCCCTCAGGGTTGCAACAGAATAGAGACAGCGCCTCAGAGTTTCTTCACGTAACCATGTTCAAAGGCAGAAAACTGGCAGCAACATGGGTAAAGAAATGACCCAGTATACCCTCCTCTTAGAAGAGAATATTCCCTGAGATGCCCCATCCCTGAGACTTGCACCCTTGGTATTAGCCAGAAGTGGATTGTGTGCCCACTTAGGCCAGGGGGTGGACCCCCTCTCTTCAGAGCTAGAGATCTCCACCCAAAACTCAAGTGGCATCAGAAAATGAGGAATAAGCAGCAGTGACTAGTGGCTGCCTAAGAGTTAACTAGTGAGGCTGATCTTTGAGCTTGGGAAGGCAGTCCAGAAATTTGAACTATTTTTTTTCTGAGTGGGACTAAGCAGTAGCTTGATTTCAACCCTCATTGATAACTCGTTTTAAAAGAGAATGATTTTCTAAGTTGTTTCAAATGGTTTTTAAACTTTAGAAGCACTTAAGTTAGCTGAGTAGCTTTTACAAGTTCTGCATGGTATTTTCTAACGAAACTTAGTGGTCCACAGCCAGGACCCTTCTATAGCTGCACAGGGTCACATGGAGCGAGGTTGTAAATCTAACAGCATCCCACAGCCTGCCCCCTTCTAGTCAGAACTCTTACATGCGGAACAGCTGGTCCATCGGGATCACAGGGGCGCTGTTTTGCAATGGTTAGCAGAAGGATAGTAGTGGCTTTCAACCAAAGCATGCTGTTGCATGTAGGAAAGAAAGGCCAGGATGTGAACGCACACGTTCCAAGGAGACATGAAGCCGGTGCTCAGCATGTGATCCAGGCCCCCAGAGTCAGAGCCGCTGGCTCTGGGAGCGTGCCACAACAGGTAGCCCCTTTGATTCTCCAGCCTCACGTGTTTCACATTCTGTTTATGAACCTCTGCACACTCAATTGAGCAAATGAAGGCACAATCAAACAAGGACAAGTAACAACAAGAAAAGTAATATAACTTTTAAACCTAGAAATCTCGAAATGCCAACTCTGTAAAGAAAGTGTTACGATGTGGTGGGTTTTATACACTTAAAAAAAAAATTTTTGGCTGCTCTGCTTGCTGCATATAAGTGTTTCCAACTTTTTTTCAGTCTGACTTTGTGGGATCTGTCCCCCTACTCTTGTCCCATCCTATTCTGATAGTCACACCTGCCTGTAAGACCCAGGCATGAACACAAATGAGCCAATCTACTCAGTCATCCCCCACAGAAACTTGGGAGAACAGGGGGCAGTGGTGAGAAATTACAAATTTATAGGTAGCGAAAAAACATTGTTTTCACAAAGGCAACTTCTTTGGACAGTTCAGTGCATAGCCTTGACTCTGTAGATAAATGTTTCCAATGTCAGAAACTGGCCAAAAGAAAAACAGCAAAACATATTTAAAATTTTCAACCCTAAAGCATTGACTCCTGCCATGAACCACAGTCTATCCAAACTTCTCCCAGAAATTCAAATATGGCTATGGAGTTGCTTTCTCTGCTTCAAGTCAAACATTACACTTTTTATGACCTGTTATTATTGGCACCCCCAACACACATACACACACTTAAAAACTGTAATAGAAAAAAAAAAAAACTGTAATAGAATTTTTGCTCTGGCAAGTGAATGAAAAGAAAGGGGATTCTTGAGAGTTGATGTCAGCTTCCAGGTGTATCCCCTTTCCCTGGGTCCCCGGGAGAAGCAGGGGACGAGGCCCGTGGTGCTGGGACCTAAAGCCGACTGCTCACAGACCTCAGCTCGGGAGCAGAGTGTGCAGCTTGGCATGCTCTTCACTGAGCTGGATTTCTTTTGCAATTCTGTGTTTAGTTCAAGGTATTGAGCAAAACCTTTGTATCATTTTCAGTCATTTCATGTAAAGGATTAATGAATATACACCATTTAGCTCTAAAGCTACATAAGCTTTAAGAATTGACATGATTAGTAAAAGTAAGGTAAGTAAATGTGCGAGAAAGTTATTGTCCAAACCCACTGAACTAAGAAAATGCTGAAGGTAAAGAGAGCAAGTTGGTCAGATGGTACAGCACCCAGTTCTATAACATGCTGTGATCTGTGTTTGGAAAGAAATCCTGAACACAACATGCATGATAAGTCATGTCATAGTTTCACATTATTCTCTGCCCTTTCCTGATGCTAATCACACAGCACTGAATTTGATAATTCAATGTCCGTGTTCTCCCAGAAAAGATGGATATGAGTGAACCACACCTAATGAAGTCAGCCCTTCATCTGTCTGATTTCTTTGCAGAGACCATCACCAAAAAAGAGAGAGAGAGAAAGAGCAAGTTAGAATGTGGCCTCCTTACAAAAACGGATCTGTTCTTACAAGAGAAAGTGTGTGAGATGAGGTTTGTTTCATTCCATTTATGTAAATGTATTCAATGACATCACATTCTAAACATTTTCAAAATTTTCCCATGTATAATTAAATCAGGAGCTTGCCACTATTTATGTGAAGGAAACTTCAGTTTGTTTTATAAATTTCAGTGAGAACTGTCAGTTCAGTTCTGGTTGGATCTCCTTGCAGTCCAAGGGACTCTCAAGAGTCTTCTCCAACACCATAGTTCAAAAGCATCAATTCTTTGACACTCAGCTTTCTTTATAGTCCAACTCTCACATCCATACATGACTACTGGAAAAACCATAGCTTTGACTAGATGGACCTTTGTTGACAAAGTAATGTCTCTGCTTTTTAATATGCTGTCTAGGTTTGTCATAACTTTCCTTCCAAGGAGTAAGTGTCTTTTAATTTCATGGCTGCAATCACCATCTGCAGTGATTTTGGAGCCCCAAAAAATAAAGTCAGCCACTGTTTCCACTGTTTCCCCATCTATTTGCCATGAAGTGATAGGACTGGATGCCATGATCTTAGTTTTCTGAATGTTGAGCTTTAAAACAATTTTTTCACTCTCCTCTTTCACTTTCATCAAGAGGCTCCTTAGTTCTTCTTCACTTTCTGCCATAGGGTGGTGTCATCTGCATATCTGAGGTTATTGATATTTCTCCCAGCAATCTTGATTCCAGCTGTGCTTCTTCCAGCCCAGCATTTCTCATGATGTACTCTGCATATAAGTTAAATAAGCAGGGTGACAATATACAGCCTTGATGTACTCCTTTTCCTGTTTGGAACCAGTCTGTTGGTCCATGTACAGTTCTAACTGTTGCTTCCTGACCTGCATATAGGTTTCTCAAGAGGCAGGTCAGGTGGTCTGGTATTCCCGTCTCTTTCAGGATTTTCTGCAGTTATTGTGATCCACACAGTCAAAGGCTTTGGCATAGTCAATAAGGCAGAAACAGATGTTTTTCTGGAACTCTCTTGCTTTTTCGATGATCCAAAAGATGTTGGCAATTTGATCTCTGGTGAACTCTCTGGTGTGACAGAGGTGTCTTTTCTAAAACCAGCTTGAACATATGGAAGTTCACGGTTCACATATTCCTGAAGCCTGGCTTGGAGAATTTTGAGCATTACTTTACCAGCAGCATGTGAGATGAGTACAATTGTGCAGTAGATTGAGCATTCTTTGGCATTGCCTTTCTTAGGATTGGAATGAAAACTGACTTTTTCCAGTCTTGTGGCCACTGCTGAGTTTTCCACATTTGCTGGCATACTGAGTGCAGCACTTTCACAGCATCACTGTAATAGCCCTCTTTTATTGGCATAAAGTCTTCAAACCTAAATCAACAAGAGTAGTCTAGAGCCTGCTCTGTGCCTTGTCCTGCGCTAAGTGTTTGTACACTTACTTTTCAGTAATAGCCTTTTCAGTTTAATGAATAGAAAGTTCAAAAGTTATTGGAAGATATGATACAATAAAAAGGAAGTAATGTTACTCACACAGTAGTCAAAATGTAGAGTACTTAATGGAGTATGGCAAGGCTGTATATTGTCACCCTCTTTATTTCATTTATATGTGAAATGCTGGGCTGGATGAATCACAAGCTGGAATCTAGATTGCCAGGAGAAATATCAACAACTTCAGCTATGTGATGATACCACTTTAATGGCAGAAAGCAAAGAGGAACTAAAGAGCCTCTTGATGAGGGTGAAAGAGGAGAGTGAAAAAGCTGGCTTAAAACTCAACATTCAAAAAACTAAGATCATGGCATCCAGTCCCATCACTTCATGGCAAATAGAAGGGGAAAAAGTGGAAGCAGTGACAGATTTTATTTTCTTGGGCTCCAAAATCACTGCAGATGGTGACTGCAGCCATGAAATTAAAAGATGCTTGCTCCTTGAAAGGAAGGCTATGACAAACCTAAATAGCATATTAAAAAGCAAAGACTTCACTTTGCCAACAAAGGTCCATATAGTCAAAGCTATGGTTTTTCCAGTAGTCATGTATGGATGTGAGAGTTGGACCATGAAGAAGGCTGAGCACTGAAGAACTGATGCTTTTGAATTGTGGTGCTGGAGAAGACTCTTGAGAGTCCCTTGGACAGCAAGGAGATCAAACTTGTCAATCCTACGGGATTGGCCACCTGATGCAAAGAACTGACTTATTGGAAAAGACCCTGATGCTTGGTAAGATTGAAAGTAAAATGAGGAGAGGACGGCAGAAGATGAGATGGTTGGATGGCATCACCAATTCAATGGACATGAACTTGGGTGAACTCTGGGAGATGGTGAGGGATAGGGAGGCCTGGTGTGCTGTAGCCCAAGGGGTCAAAAGAGTTAGACGCGACTGAACAACTGGACAACAACAGCAACTCAAGATGCAGAACCTGAATCTAAGCAGGAGGAAGCTTGAAATAACTCCAAAATGAGGGGCATTCTATAGAACACTGGCCAATATTAAAAAAAATTAATGTCTTGAAAGATAAAATACTAAGGAAGCATAAGAACTAAACACCATGCAGCCATGATCTTGGACTGTATCCTAAGTCAGGAGGAGGGGGCAGGGGTTGCTGTTGGGATAGGAAGAAACATTTTAAAATAAACTAAGAATTAGATAGTAGTAGTACATTGATAGTAAATTTCGTGAT
The DNA here is from genome assembly GCF_023699985.2 of Odocoileus virginianus. Taxonomy (NCBI): domain Eukaryota; kingdom Metazoa; phylum Chordata; class Mammalia; order Artiodactyla; family Cervidae; genus Odocoileus; species Odocoileus virginianus. The sequence goes on along the minus strand of NW_027224346.1, from coordinate 447,062 downwards.
TTTAACAATTACATTGTACTTATGTGGGCTTCCCTGGTGGCTCAGAGGTTAAAGCGTCTGCCTGGAATGCGGGAGACCCAGGTTTGATCCCTGAGTTGGGAAGATCCCCTGGAGAAGGAAATGGCAACCCACTCCAGTACTCTTGCCTGGAGAATCCCATGGAGGGAGGAGCCTGGTAGGCTATAGTCCATGGGGTCGCAAAGAGTCGGACATGACTGAGCAACTTCACTTTTCACTTTCACTTTTTTGTTAACAGAATGCCTTTATCCTTAGGAAGTATCAGTTGAAGAAAATAAGAATGAAGGAGCATGGTGTCTGCAAGTTTGGTTCATAGAAAACAATAGGTATGTATGTATATATACACAAATATATGTAAACTAGATAGTGTGCAAAGTTGGCAAAATGTGAAAAATGGTAAATCTGGATAAAGATTATACAAGAGTTCTCATACTGTTCTTGTAACTCTCCTGTATGTTCGAATTATTTCAAAATAATCTTGAAGTTGAGAAAGGTTATGGGAACGTACCTTACACTTCTGAAATCAGGTGCCTTGAGAGATTTCCTTGTTGTCTAACGCTGAAACTTTACCTTTAGCAAGGCACTGATGACTAAGTTGAGATGAAAAAGTTTTACAACCAAGTTTTGCAAGACTTATTTCCACTTTGAAAAACCATGATGGAGATGTACAGTAGGGTGTGGGGAGTGGTCATTAAATCAATTATGTGTAATGGGAACTCGACCTCTGTTTCCTCTTCTTTATATCCACTCCTGGGAAATCAGAGAAAAAAATACCAGATGTGCATTAAAACATCCTCCTTATTACACTCCTTTTCCATCAAAATCAGGCTCCGCCGTCTGCTCTGGCTGTAGGGTTAGCATATCACCCTCATAGCTTGCAGACATCAGGTCCCATTGGGCCGTGACCCCCACCCCCGACTTGGTCTGCCTGGAGCAGCATAAGCTGCAGGTCACTCTCCCCACCGCCGTGGAAGCTCTTCCTGTCCCTCTGAAGCGGCTCATGTGACACAGCAGCCACGGGCATGTGTGGCCAGTGAGCACTTAACAACGTGCCCGTCTAAACTGACACACGCTCTCAAAGACTTCACATGCGAAAATATATGCCAAAAATACATACAATGTCTCATTAATAATTTTACGCATTGATTAGATTCTTGAATGATGTTTTAGAGAGATTGAGTCAAATGAAGCATAGCATTAAAAGAATTTCAATTGTTTCACTTTATGATTTTTAATGTGGCTGCTAGGAAGACTTAAAGTTACATACTTGACTCATATTTGTACTGGACAGTGCTACCCAGATGGAACTGAGCAGCCCCTTTCTTCATGTCCTTCCTGTGCACCTCGACACATTTCTGCCGTAGCATCTGCACGTGCTTCTTCACCTGGCTGCTGCCTCCAGCAGGACTGCAAGCCCCAAAAGTGGTGCCCTTTTATCCTTGGTTTGCTGCTTTGTGCCTGGAACACTTCACAAAGGGTGTTAATCATTTATGTTCATTTATTGTTTTGTAATCAGGGTGAAAGTCTCATAATATTAACCATTCTACAGTGAACAATTTACTTCTAGGATAATCACAATGTTGTGCGACCCCCATCTCAATCTAGTTCCCAGACTTTTTTGCCACCAAAATATAACCCATACTCATTAAGCAGTTATTTCCCATTCTTACCTCCCTATAGCCCTGGCAATCATCTGTGTTCTTTCTATGGATTTGCCTGTTCTGGGTATTTCATCTAATAGAATCATACAATATGTGACCCTTTTGTCTGGTTTCTTTCACTTAGCATACTGTTTTCCAGGTTCATCCACATTATAGCATGCATCTGTACTTCATTCCTTTTTTTTTTCCGTCTCGCCTTGTGGCTGGCAGGATCTTTGTTCCCTGACCAGAGATCAAATCTGTGCTCCCTGCATTGGGAGTGTGGTGTCTTAACTCTGGACTGCCAGGGAAATCCCCACTCCTTTTTTTTTTTAATGTTCCTTCTTCTGTTCATATTTTTCTCTCCCACCTCCCTGTGCCTCCTCTGTGCTTATCCAATGTAACTCATCACTCAAGAACTAACTCAAATCATACTTTTTTCATAAAGATTTCTACATCCTCCATCTTCCCTGAACTCCTTTAGCTCTATCTACATTACATAATATAAATGCCACACATAAGCGATGTGGATTTTTTTTTTTTTTTTTGGATTGGTTTTTAAATAATCCAGCAGGTATCAGGGTGGAGAGAGGGATGAATGAGACCAGGTTGGCCATATATTGATGATCATTGGAGCAAGGGATGGGTACATGGAGGCTGATAATGTCATTCTTTCTATATTGTGTATGTTTAAAAGTTTCCAGAATAAAAATTTTCAAATGGTGTTTCATACTATTACCTCTTCTATGAGTCTTATCCTCCTCATAAGATCTTCTGCTCCTTTGTGGCTGGAGATTGTCATTCATGCCTTGGTTGATGATGGATGCCATAGAAAAGCAGACCTCCACTGGTGCTTGCCGAAATAAATTTTATCTGAGGTGTTAAAAAGTTTCATTGAGAAAAAGCCAAATTCTGACATGAGAATATAGATCTAAGAGGCTATTCCAACTTCGGTTTCCTGGCCTTTCTTCTACAGTTAAAATCCCTTTTGATTTTTGCTCTAACTTCTTTCTTGGGCTTATGATTGATCTCCAGTGAACGAGCACAATGCACTTGCTCCAGTGTTCTGAGACATTTCTGGATAATCCATAAAAATAAAAAACCTGGAAGCCAGGTCTCCATTCAGATTTCTGTTTTGTCCCGTTTCCCTCTGCATAGAGCCTGTTCTAGTTCTCTCTTTTGTCCCAGAGATCTACTGGCACCAAAGGTGGGGAAGAAGGGTGCCCATCCTTCATTGCTTCCACATCCACACATTAAACTGTCATGTCTTATTCTCCTTCTACACTAATAATTCAGAGAAAGTACTTTAATAACAGAACTAAGACTCAGTATGATAACCCACAGTTTTCTACACCTTCCACTCTTTGTAATTTCAAATTCTGTAAGAAGAGTCATGTCAACAAATGTTTGTAGCCAGCGCCCCAAGAAGAAACTACTTTATCAGAATCTAGTGTCTAGTTCCTTCAGATAGAAGAAACAGGCTGAAACTACGACAGCCACTGCAGCTTTATGATGGCAGAGGTGACCAGAAAATGATGCACTGACCTTTTCTCCTCTTTCCCTGAAAAGTGAGGGAAAATATTTTTGTGGGACAGTAATTTCAAAGCTTAGCAAACCTAGAAACAAGGGGGTTTAATTACTTATTCATGCAGGGAGCACTCGGACAGGAGAGGCCAAGGAACTGGACACGAAACAGAAGTGTGTGAGTCATTTGTTAATGCTTAAATCTGAAAACTGTGACTCTGATTATGCAAGCATGCATGCTCAGTCGCTTCAGTTGTGTCCGACTCTTTGTGACCCCGTGGACCGTAGCCGGCCAGGCTCCTCTGTCCATGAGAATTTTCCTGGCAAGAATACTGGAGTGGGTTGCCATGCCCTCCTCCAGGGGATCTTCTCAACCCAGGGACTGAACCCAGGTCTCCTACATCACCTGCACTGCAGGCATATTCTTTACTGCTGAGCCACTGGGGACGCCTGTGACTCTGACCATAAAACACGTTAAAAAGCCCGCATTAGGACAAAGTAGTCACATGAGCTTTCTCTCCCTCTGAACTGGTTCCTTTATCTTCAGTTTATCCTTGCCTTTGTGCTCTGCCAAATAACAAAGGCTTTGTTTCAACAAGCCTCCTAATATTTGAGAGTTACTTCCCATCACTGCCCTTATCACATGCTCTTCTTATGAATAGAATTTTTGCTGAATCACGTGCTGGATAACTGCGATAGGCAGAATAATGCCCACTCACCCCTCTACCCAAGATGTCCACAGGGCTTCCCTGGTGGATCAGTGGTAAAGAATCTGCCTGCCAATGCAGGAGATGTGGGTTCAATCCCTGGGTCAAGGAAGATCCCTGGAGAGGAAATGGCAACCCACTCCAGTATTCTTGCCTGGAAAATTTCATGGACAGAGAAGCCTGGCAGCCTGCAGTCCATGGGGGTCACAAAAGAATCAGACATGAGACTTAGAGACTAAACAGGAACAAATGATATCCACACCCTAATCCAGAGAACCTGTTAGGTGGTTCGGTGGCAAGAGAGAATTAAAGGCAGCAGATGGAATTAAGGCTGCTGATTGCTTCAAGTCAACTGACTTCAAGACAGAGAAACTAATCTGGATTATCCAGGGGAGCCCAATGTAATCACAAGTGAGGGAGGAAGGAGAATCAGTGTTAGAGTAATTGGGTGTGAGAAAGACTTGCCCGACCATGACTGGCCTTGAAGATGAAAGTGGACCAGAGCCACCAAATACAGGGAGGCCTCTAGAAGCTGGAAAAGGCAAGGAAACAGAGGCTTCACACAGGGAAACACAGCTTCCCTGCTGCCGTTTTGATTTAGGGAGACCCATTTCAGACTGCTGACCTCCAGAACATAAGTTAATAAATTTGCATAGTTTCAAGCTTCTGAGTTTCTGTGGGTTCTGCAAACAGAGGCGATAGGGAACTAATCCAACCTCTAGCTGTTTATGAGAGCTGGGGAGAAAGGGGCTTTCTTTTTCATTATCTTGCTCAAAGACAGTAGTTTGAACTAAAATTCCTAAAAACAAAGGGAACTCCCCTACTGCCTGCTGTGGCTGACGCCTGGGTGTGGCTGCCACCCGCCACTCCCAACTTTGCGTGACTACCCCATCATCCCAACTCAGGGGCTACTCCTCAGCTCAGGACTGCAGGCCCCCCGACGGGTGTCAGGGACCAGGCTGCTGAGAGGCCGTTTTGGATGTGCCCAAAAGTTGGCTGTTCCTTTTCTCTACGGCCTTCCCGGAAGGATAGTCATGTCAATAATGCCGAGTAATTGAGATGCTGCCCTCTTTGAAGTAACTATTTCAAATCTTTTCCACAGGATAATTTTATTTTTCACGGGGAAAAAAAAAAACAACCCAAGCTTGAAGATACTTCTTATCCAACATAGCCCAGTATCTGAGTCCTACAAAGTAAACTACACGTTTTCACCTGTTGATGATCAAGGCACTGATCATCCACTTTGTAGTGCTTTGAAATTAAGCACTTCTGTGCCTTGGCCTCCATCTAGCTGCCTGTCTGTTGCACTGGTCATTGCCAGTGGTGTTGATAGGATAGGGAAGGAGGGAAGACGTAAAAGAGGACTTGATCACTGTGTCTGTCACACTAAATAAGATTTGTTTACAGAATAGTCGGACAGTTTTCTTAGAGACGGTAAGAGCTAATCTGACCAAAAATAGAAGCCAGAACAAATTGTCAGCAACAAAAGGAAATCATACTTTTCAAAAATCAATACTAAGTTTCCCCTAAACTGAAAAGCTTTTTATAATTATAAAAGTCACTCATGTTTTCTGTAAAAAGCAAACAGAACTATGTAGATCATTCACATTACTTTAAACTAACAGCCATTTCCATTATTCACTTATTCATCTGTATTTGAAATCGGTTTTCTTTCAGTCGTGCATATGTTCCCTTCCCTGTTTTTCCACTTCACAGTTGCTTCAAAGGCTGTAAAAGCAGCTCTGAAGAGCTGTGTGTGGCCTCAGGGTAGGGAGTTTCACAGACTGTTTTCTCTTTTTTTAATGGTTTATTTAGTCTTTGGCTGTGGTGGGTCTTCACTGCTGCGTGCAGACTCTAGTTGCAGCGAGCAAGGGCTGCTCTTCACCGTCCACGTGGACTTCTCACTGCAGGGGCTCCTGTTGCAGAGCACGGGCTCTAGGGTGTACGGGCTTCAGCAGTGCTGATTTGTGGGCACAGCGGTTGCGGCTTGTGGGCTCCGGAGCGCAGCCTCAGTAGTTGTGGCACACGGGCTTCGTTGCTCCGAGCCAGCACGTGGGGTCTTCCCGGACTGGGGATTATCGGTGTCTCTTGCACTGTAAGGCGGATTCTTAACCGCTGGACCGCCAGGGAACCCCACAGACTATGTATTTCTATGCCTCACTAGCACAACTGAAGCAGAAATCACCACCCCAAGATTTCCCCTCACCCCTGGTCAGGGCTTCTATATGTTCTGAGAATGGTTATGTGGATGTGACTGAGAGAATGATCACATACAGTAAAGTCATGTTGCCACATTTTCTGCCCATTCTGTAGCCATAAATGATTTGATAGAAGTAATGTTCCAGGCCAAGTTTATTTTTACATTTCATGTTTACTTTCTGTAACATGAAATAAATATGCTGTATGTGGCATGCAGTTTGCCCTGAGTGATACAACACATAAATGAATGCTTTGATAGCAGTTATCAAAAATTGGTGCAGTTTGTTCCAAAAGTTAAATGGAATTGCACAGATATACTAAATGCACTTTCTTGAGTAAATTTCTCGACTACCGGAGGCTGTGCAGCTGTTTCAGTTACCTTTTGACAAAACTTGTTTATATATGTCATCCACAATTTCAAGTGATGGAAGAGGTTTCTCCCCATCTTAGTTTTCTCTTGGGGGAAGGGGATGTACAAGCACTAGCTAGCACTGGGAAGAGCTGCTAATCTAAATTATAGCAAAAGAAACATAATTGTGACTTTCAACATGATCTGAGTAAGTGAATCAGCAAAGGAACTAAAAAAAGTTGATAACCAATGAGGTTAGAGACTTTATTTGGGGAAGGATATCAAAACAGGCCCTATAGCAAAGTAAAATCCCTTTAACTAGAATGTAGAATAACAACACTGAAATGGTGCGCGTCTAAAAAGTGAATAAATAGATGCCAAGGGCGAGTGAGTCAGAAGCACATGAGTGGAAGTGGTTGAACTCCAGAGACCAGATCAAGCAATGCTGCTTAATACCATCACATGATCCACCCTGAGGCTCAGTATTTAATTAAAATGAAGAGCGGAGCACAGCAAAAACCAGAAGAACACTGTTGTTCTTAGTGGATGAAGCCAGAGGAGTTACAAGTTAAACCTTGATTGCCTGGATCTGTGAGAATTCAGCATGGAGTGTCTCTACTGTTTTCTGGGATTTCTGCTTCTGGCTGCAAGATTGCCACTGGATGCTGCCAAACGTGAGTAACTCTCAGTTTCTACCTTTAACCCATTCTCTGGCTATTGGCTGAAGTGATGGGTTTGTCTGAGTCTGCAGCTGGCCTTTAGGAAGCATTTGTGCTCACTTGTTTCCTCTGGAAATGGTTGGGGATGTTGAGAGCATGGCAAAATGCATTCTGTTCCATTCTTTGCTCCAGGCTCTTAGGAAGTGAAAGACGCATGGCCCCTCTGTTGTGGAGCTTTATTCTATCAAAATTGCCACCTACTCTCTTAGAGACATTGGGAGGGTTCGGGTGCGAAGGGCACAGTCTCTGGCTTGAGATCACAACAACACTACCCACTAAAGTTTGTCTGGTTTCCATCCGCCGGGATAAGGCCACAGAGGAACTGAAGCCCAATTCTGGAAACAGGCTTTCTAATAGTAACACCCAGAAGCTGTTCCCAGTTCTGCTGAGGGAATTCCCTGGCAGGCCAGTGGTTAGGACTCCATGCTTTCACTACCAAGGGCCTGGGTTCAGTCTCTGGTCAGGGAACTAAGATCCCACAAGCTGCTCAGCAAAAAAAAAAAAAAAAAGAAAGAAAATGAAAATCCTGCTGATTTTTCACAGACCTGCAGGAGTTTGCTGCCACTGTAGTGAGGTTACTGAGAAAAGAGCTGAAGCCCTGGGTCTCTTTTCTAGTTAGAGGCTGGGGACTTCTTAATAAGGTAATGCCCAGACCAATGAGGAGCTGATTTAAAAAGAGGAGTTTGTGACTGGAATGGAAGCCGGAGTTGTGAGCCACTAAGCTCAAAGGCGGCCCACTTGTCCAGTCCAGGGGATGTGTGGCCCCAGCAGCTCCTGTCCTCCAAGCAGAGGTAGCGTGGAGTGGGAGAAGGGAGTGAGTGAGATATCACCCAGAAGGTCCACTCTGCTTCACTCTAGTAGAGTAACGACCTTCGCAGGGTGAAAGTTCTGATTTTGCCAGGGGGCAATGGTGGGGGCAGAGGAGGGGGGAGGTACGTACTGAGAAGGGGCCCAACATGTGTTCAGTTCAGTTCAGTTTAGTCACTCAGTCATGTCCAACTCTTTGTGACCCTATGGACTGTAGCATGCCAGGCTTCCCTGTCCATCACCAACTCCCGGAGCTTGCTCAAACTCATGTCCATTGAGTTGGTGATGCCATCCAACCATCTCATCTTCTGTCGTCCCCTTCTCCTCCTGCCTTCAATCTTTCCCAGCATCAGGGTCTTTTCCAATGAGTCAGTTCTTCACATCAGGTGGCCAAAGTATTGGAGTTTCAGCTTCAGCATCAGTCCTTCCAATGTATATTCAGGACTGATTTCCTTTAGGATGGACTGGTTGGATCTCCTTGCAGTCCAAGGGACTCTCAAGAGTCTTCTCCAACACCAGGTGGAGCATCAGTTCTTCAGTGCTCAGCTTTCTTTATAGTCCAACTTTCACATTCATACATGACTACAGGAAAAACCATAACTTTGACTAGATGGACTTTTTTTGGCAAAGTAATGTCTCTGCTTTTTAATATGCTGTCTAGGTTGGTCATAACTTTTCTTCCAAGGAGCAAGCGTCTTTTAATTTCATGGCTGCATTCACCATCTGCAGTGATTTTGGAGCCCCAAAAATAAAGTCTGCCACTGTTTCCATTGTTTCCCCATCTATTTGCCATGAAGTGATGGGACCGGATGCCATGATCTTAGTTTTCTGAATGCTGAGTTTTAAGCCAACTTTTTCACTCTTCTCTTTCACTTTCATCAAGAGGCTTTAGTTCTTTTTCGCTTTCTTCCATAAATGTGTACTATACCATGTATAGTGCTATGCCAGCTGCTCCACTTACATCAGTCAGGTAGTCCAGATGGTCCTGCCACTATTCAACGGGTGAGGAAACAGGAGCCCAGGTCTGGCTTTTCACCTGCTGGGCCCAGATCTCTCAAGGGAGGGTTCTGGACACAAGTACACACATTCCTCTCACTTCTCCCTGCAAGAGAGAAAAGCCCAGCAATGAAGTGCAATCCCGGAGGCTGCTGGGTGGAGGAGGAAGAGAGGGGCCACTGCTGGCTTCCGAGCACGCCGGCCAATTCCCCAGGTGGCGGTGGGACTGATGGGGGAGCTGGGGGGCGGGGCGCCAGGAGCCCGCAGTGGTGGGGGGGCTTGGAGAGCGACCTGGGAATGGAGCGAGAGGGGGAGAGCGTCAGGGGGCCAGGGTTCTGCAGCCAGCGCTGAGACCGGAAGCTGGCCGACCTCCCAACCCCGACTCACCCTCCCGCCCCCTAACCACCAAGCGGAAGGTCTGTAGTGAGCGGCTGGGAAAGCGCCTGCGACGGCAACCAGGGAGCCCGGACGCAAGTGCTGTGTCGGCGCGGGCCGGAGTTTGGCCCTTGTCCGGCCGCTGAGCCGCACTGGAGTCTCGCAGCATCCCAGAGAGGCTGTGCAGGCCCCTGTCCCGGAGGAGCGGGTGGGCCAGAGACAGAAAGGCGCTCGCTCCAGGTCGCACAGCGGGCAAGGGGAAGAAGGCTTTCGTGCAGACCAGACCGCCGTCCTTCCTGCCAGCCCTGGGTCTGGACCACGAAAAGTGACTTAGCTCTTTTGAGCTTTCCTTTCTTTCTTTGCGAAACCGAGTAATGGGATTCTTGTGAGATCAGCTACTTGAAATCATCTTTTTTTAATTTATGTGTGTGAAGATTTGTGTCTTTTTCTCCCTACTGTAATTCCTTAAGTGCGTGGATCTGTTGTCCTTATTTATCTCTTGGCTTCTCTGTTGCCTTGGGACATGGTAGTGATCAATAAGCATTTAATAACTGATCAGTTCCCAGAGAAGGCTAAAGTGCTTGAGGAGGAATTGTCTTACCTCCATGTCCACTCGGGACAGACTCCCCCGGAGCCCGCAATTGGGGAATGGAGGGACAGAGAGTTGACAGGTCATGGGAGGCCCCTGCACCTAATCCTAGTGTGCGCTCCACCAGCACCCCTGCTCCGCGCAGTAGGCAGGTTAGCCTGAGGCTGGGTGGCAGTTTGACCCGAGGCCCAGCCTATTAGCATTGCAGCAAAACCTGCTGCCCTGTTTCACCTTGGCCTTAAGACGAGGTACCCTGGCCACAAAAAGCAAGGATGGGTAGAATTTCATGATATATCAGACACTAAGGTATTCCTTTCCGTTTTCCAATCATAGCCCTGGTAAAGGAGGAAGGCGAAGGTATTGACAAAGTATTAATAGCTCCCAAGCAGCCCAGCTGCCGTGTCTCTGCTGGTGGCCAGAGCGGGGCCTACGAAGGGGAGAGGGAACAGCCGCATGGTGCTGGGTGTGTACCCCACATCTTTCCCCTCCCCACTATCTTTTAAAATTTTACCGTTGGGCTTTTGTTGTTGCTTTTGTTCTATTTTTTAATTCAGTTTTTTAAATTTGAGGTTATTGTAGATTCACATGCACTTTTAAGAATAATGCAAAGAGACCCCTGTGTATGTACCCTTTACCTGGTTTCTCCCAAGGGTAACATCTTGCACAGCCATAGTACAATGTCACAGCCAGGATACTGACATTGACACAGTCCAAACACCAAACAGTCCCATCACCACAGATACAAACCCACTTCCCTTTCTCACTCAACCCCACCTGCCAGCCCCTGGCAACCACTAATCCATTCTCCAATTTTATAATTTGGTCACTTCAAGAATGTTAGAGAAATGGAAACTTATAATATGTAATGTGGGAGAACTGGCTCTTTTTACTCAGCATAAATTACTGAAGTTGTTGCGTATATCAATAGTTATTCCCTTATCTCTGAGTAGTATACCACACTATGTCATGTACCACAGTTTATCCGTTTGCCCCACTGAAGGATTTTCTAGTTGTTCCAACTTGGGCTATTATGAATAAAGCTGCTATGAACATTAATGTACAGGTTTTTATGTGAACATAAGTTTCCATTTTTTCTGGGACAGATGCCCAAGAGTACAACTGCTTGGTTGCATAGTAATTGCATGTTTAGCTTTACAAGGAAACTGCCAAGCTGTTTTCCAGAATGGCTATACCATTTCTACCAGCAGTGTATGAGTGATTCAGTTTCTCTACATCTGATGTCATTTTTAATTTTAGTCTTTCTGATAGGTATACAGTGACGTCTCATTGTGGTTTTAATGTGCATTTACTCACTGGTGAATGATATTGAACATCTTTTCATGTGTTTACTTGCCATCTGTGCATTCTCATCTGTGAAATGTCTGTTCAGATCTTTTACCCTATTATTTGAAGTTTTTAAGTTTTTTTTTGCCATGTTATGTGGCATGTATGCTTTTGGTTCCTCCCAACCAGGGATCGAACCCACACCCCCTGCAGTGGAAACATGGAGTCTTAACCACTTGACCATCAAAGAAGTCCAATTATTTGCTTTTTTTAACATTGCAAATTGTGAAGATCCTTTATATGTTCCAGATAGTGTTTCTTTGTTGCAAATGTGACTTGCAAGTATTTTCTCCCTATCTGTAATTTGCCTTATTATCCTCTTCACAGAATGTTGCAGAGCAAAATTTTTTAATTTTAATGAGGTCCAGTTTATCAATTTCTCTGTTATAGATTAAGATTTTGGTATTAAGGCTAAAAATTCTTTCTTACTTAGAACCTGAAGATTCCTCCTAGGCTGTTGGCTTTTTTACAGCACAGTGTGTTGAAAAGCTGTCTTTCCTCCATTGGATTATTTTTGCAAAAGTCAACAGGGCATATCTATGTGAATCTATCTTTGAGTTCTGCAGTCTGTTCTGTGGACCTATATGTTCATTCCTTGTCACTCTCCTTTTAAGTATGTATCTCTCCTTGACTTTTGACATTTAAAGTCAGAAGAAATCTGTGTTTGGATTATGTTTCTGGAAACACTGACATTCACTCAGAATCTGAGAAACAGGAAGGCCTTGGAAGAGTGGAAAAAACTGATCCTGGGAATCAAAAGTTGCAAATCTTCATTTCCACTTGATTAAAGATGTCTCTGAATGAATCATGTCACTTCTCTAGGACTGAATTTCTTCATCTATAAATGAAGGAATTTGAATTAACTAATCTTAGCTCTTTCATTGTCGAACATTCTATCATTCTATGACTCAAAATTCAACTGAATTTCCAGTTATGAACATTTATTAATAAACATAGATTTCCTTTGTTCCTCACTTTGTTCTTTTTTAGAAACATACTGTCTCATGGTATCACAGGACATTTGGTTTTTTTGTTTGATTTGAAGGCCTGGAGAAGAAACGTGGCCTGAAATCCCACAGCCTGTTTCACTGTAGCAGGTTCTATGGCTCCCAGATCAATGTTCTTTCAGTGTTCATCTGCCTCTATTATAAAAAGGGAATTACGTGCTGCTCCGTCCTCCTACCAGCAAGGAGGAAGAGAAGACAGAGGCTAGTGGCATTATTTCAGTATGGCTTCTCTGAATACCTGCTAAATGAGAGGTAAGTAGACAAAGTAATTTTTTTTTCAAATATTTTTATAGGTTTTCATGATGTGCTGAGCAACGAAAGACCTTCTGGTCATATGTGGGAGCACAACCAATTAAATGGGTGGTCTTCAGATGAAAATGACTGGAATGAAAAACTCTATCCAGTGTGGAAAAGGGGAGACTCAAGGTGGAAAAGCTCTTGGAAAGGTAAATCAAAAGACTCAAAACAACTGTAATTTCTTCTTCTTCTCTTTTTTTTAGTTTCAAGTGTATAATAGTGATTCAGTTTTAAAACAGAAGTATAATTGGTTTACAATGTGTTAATTTCTGCTGTACAGTGGCGATTCAGATACATATGTATATATATATTTATACACATTCTTTTTTTAAAATATTCTTTTCCATTATGGTTAATCTCAAAATATTGACTATAGTTCCCCGTGCCTACAGTGGGACCTTGTTTTGTATCCATTCTATGTGTACTAGTTTGCTTCTGCTGACCTCAAACTCCCCCACTTCTCCTCCGCCTTGACAACCACCCCTTGTCTGTGAGTCTGTTTCCCATAGATAGGTTCATTTGTGTCATGTTTTACATTTCACATATAAGTGATATCATAGGATATTTGTCTTTCTCTGTCTGACTTACTTCGCTTAGTATGATAATCTCTAGTTCCATCCATATTGCTGCAAATGGCATTATTCCATTTTTTTATGACTGAGTAGTATTTCATTGTATATATGTACCACCTCTTCTTTATCCATTCATCTGTTGATGGACATTTAGGTTGTTTTCATGTTTGGCTATTGTGAATAGTGCTGCTATGAACATAGAGATACACGTATCTTTTTGAATTGTAATTTTTTCTCTGCTATTTGCCCAGGAGTGGGATTACTGGGTCAGGTGATAATTCTATTTTTAGTTTTTTGAGGAACTTCCATACTGTTTTCCACAGTGGCTGCACCAGTTTACATTCCTACTAACTGTGCAAGAGGGTTTTTCTCCACACCCTCTCTAACATTTATTATTTGTAGGCTTTTTGAAGATGGCCATTCTGACTGGTGTAAGGTGGTACCTCATTGTAGTTTTGATTTGCATTTCTCTAAACATCTTTTCATGTGCCTATTGGCCATCTGTATGTCTTCTTTGGAGAAATGTCTACTTAGATTTTCTGTCCATTTTCCGATTGGGTTGTTTGGTTTTTGTTATTGAGTTATATGAACTGTTTATATTTTTGGATATTAATCCTTTGTTGGTCAAATCATTTGCAAACTTTTTCTCCCATTCTGTTGACTGTTTTTTCATTTTATTTATGGTTTCCTTTGCTGTGTAAAAGCTTGTAAGTTTGATTAGGTCCCATTTGCCAAACAACTGTAATTTGTTCTTCCAGTTCGTGTTGTAGATTGTGGACCCTCTGTTCATGAAAGCAACAGGACTCCTGTTGCTTCCATGAATGACAGTACACTAGTTATCAAGTGGGAGGCACCTGGGTTTGGCACTGTTCCCTTTATTGTCGCAGTATCACTTTCTAAACTCCTCACTCTCCTCCACACACAGAATTTAACCTCCTTAGAAATTTACATTTGGTACCTCTTGGAAGATTTTGGAAAGCAAGCAGGTTTAATGTGGGAATGGTCATCTTCAAAAATTCTGAGATTCCAGAGCACTTTGACCATCTCAAATGTGTGATTTGTCAGAAAGTTATTATCTTTCCATTCACATCAAAAATGAATGACTCCTTCAGTCATTCACTTTGAAATTAAAAAATTGCAAACCTTTAATACATATTTCCTCAATCAAATTAAACAGATTTTTAATTATTTAAGTAATTGTTCTCTCTGTGGTCAGAGAGTTCTTCAGTTGGTCTGACTTTCTAAGTTCATCTTCTGGAGTGTTGTGCTCTGACAGCAAAAGTTGGGAGTCCTGCAAATAATTTATTGTAAAGAGGCAGAAGGATCCTCTGGTCGTTATTTGTAGATTTAGCTTTCCTTTTTTTATTTATCAGTGAAAAGGAAAAGAGATGTTTGATCACTGAGCTCCTTGTTTCTATGTTCTAGGAGGCCGTGTGCAGGCAGTTCTGACCAGTGATTCCCCAGCATTGGTGGGCTCAACCATAACATTCGCAGTGAACCTGGTATTCCCCAGATGCCAAAAGGAAGATGCCAGCGGCAACATAGTCTATGAGAAGAACTGCAGAAATGGTAAGGAATGTTATTCAAATCACAGGAGTGGAATTCTGGCTTCTCAAAGAATAATTTGACAGCTCTTTGTTGATCAGATCAGTTTCTGCTCACAGAAAAAAAATGTGGCTAGCACAAATGATAAAATGCATATATTTTGGTTTTGCTTTGCTCTTAGTTAAAACAGAGAAGCTCTTTGTCCAAGTTAAAGAGCGTGAATGATTACGGACACATCAAGGGGAATTATCTTGTTAGAACTCAACAGCCTTAAAAACTCAAATAAGTACTGAAATTCTTCAGTCAGAAACAAGACTAGTAAGGGCAGTGATGATCTGATTTTATTACTTAGAATTTCTATTAAACTGCCAATGGTTTATTTCTTTTCAATTCATCTTCCGATGAGGAAAACAACAAATTCTGTATAGAAAGAGTTTGATCATTTAAAAGTATTATATTTAGTAGCCTGTAGT
Organism: Odocoileus virginianus; assembly: GCF_023699985.2. Lineage (NCBI taxonomy): Eukaryota > Metazoa > Chordata > Mammalia > Artiodactyla > Cervidae > Odocoileus > Odocoileus virginianus. The sequence goes on along the minus strand of NW_027224346.1, from coordinate 431,901 downwards.
TTTTTTTGTTTTGTTTTGTTTGTTTTTGCTTTTATCTCACTAAACAAGTTGATTCTTAGGAATGTTTCAAGTGACAATGCAGTTCTCTTTTTCATGAAAGAGTCCATGTAAAAAAACTTTTACATGGGAAGTTTTATAAAGTACCTCTCACCGTTAGGAGAAATCAGAGCTCTTGAAAGAGATGACTGATTCCAGGTGCAGGACAGGACACTATCAGGTGAGCCAGGGACACCTCGTGCCAGTAGACAAGGAAGTAACGGGGATATGTCACAGGGACACAGAGGCAGCTTGAGGGGCCCCTACTGGCCGTGTGGGGGACAATTTAAGAATAATTAAAAAAAAAAAATAGTGGCCGTAGTAGATGGATAAATAAAAGGCTCTCCATAAATGTCAGTGAACATTAAAAAAAGAGGATGAGAAGATTGTTTCAGATGAAACTATATTGATCATGACTTGTTTAAAGTGGAAAATGTCATACATTCAGAAAAGTAGGGAGCAAGTACATCAAAATTCAGCAAGTTTAATGTTTTTTTCTGTTTGCTTCCATCTATCTGTGTTTCTATTTATATATCTTTTTTCCAAATCGTTTGAAGAAATGAAAGCCATGTGTAGGATGTGGCCCTTGATTGGACTGTGGTAGGGGTGGTAATGGTGTGATTATGAAGGAGAATGTCTTTATTCTTAGAAGTGTGCTGAAGTCTTTAGGAGAAGAAAGTCATGATGTCAGATGAGTTGGGGGGAAAAGCTCCAGATAGACAGAGTGAATCAAAATAAAAAGATACAGCTTCCCTCAGTTTGCTTTGAATATGCTTGTGATTTGGAGCCCCAATATGAAGATAAACATATTAAATGAAATCTCTGAACTTTTCTGAAAAATTGCTTTATATAGAACTCACTGAAATATAATATTTAGGCAGAAAAAGACCCAAGTCATAAAGGTATCATTAGATGAATTCTGAATATTAGGGTGTTAGTTGTCTAACCGTATCTCAACTGGTTATGAAAAAATATGAAAATTTATTTAATTCAATGGTGAACATTGAGCGTTCTGAGTCCAGATGACAATCATGGTGTGCGCCTTTCTCTGTTTAGATACTGGTCCATCTCCTGACCTTTATGTTTACAACTGGACAGCGTGGACAGAGGACAGTGACTGGGGAAACGACACCAGTGAAGGCCATCACAATGTGTTCCCTGATGGGAAGCCTTTCCCTCACCCCTGGAAAAAGAATTTTGTCTACGTGTTCCACACACTTGGTTGGGCTATTACAATCCCCCCTAGTTTCTTCTTTACCTTTCCTTAAAATTTTTAATTTTGTTTTTCTTTTCTCATTCTATTATTGAGAATTTAAACACCAGGAGTTTAACAATTACTCTTTTAACTTTCCTTCAGTGAGGGATAAAAATAAAATCTTGGCTAGCCTTGCCATATCTCTAGGACATCAAATAGTTAAAAGGAGAAAAAGACAGGTTTGGCTTTCTTTTTTTTTTAAAAAAGAACTACTTAATTTGTTTCTGTCTAAAGCAGTAATATGAAAAATGATATTTGAATGGCATATGGATGGTCATTTGTTGATTTATTCTTTAATTTATTATATTTTTAAAATAATTTTAAAGAATTAGACTTTTAGTAGAAAATTTGGAAAAGGCAGAAAAGCACAAATGAAAAATCAGTCATCGTAATTCATACCAGAGATTATCATTGTTAACATGATGGTGCTTTCTCTACTAGTATTTCTTTCTTTTTTCTAGTATTTCTTAATTAAGATCATAACATATACACATTTTGGTCAAAATTATGAGCATTGACTAAAATTCTTATGCAACTTGCATGATCTTATGGAATCCATTTTGCTTAATTATTAGTGATTCTTTTTTTAGGAGGACTAAATTTAGGTTGTTATTAGCAAAGCTGCTGAATTCTTAGTTAAAAATCTTAGGTTCCATCTGGATCTGAGCAGTTCATATCTGCTAGCCATCACACAAACTCCAAATTTTGGAATGTTTTGTCAGTCTCAATGAATTTCAGAGAGCTTTTCTTTCTTCAATTATTTACAAATCAAAGCAACATATTAATAATATACTCCAGTTGAACAAAGTACAAAATATATAACAAATACTATGCTCATTGATTTAAAGCAAATTTTTTTCAGGGCCTTGTGGCCCTGAAACTGTGGCCCTGTCAGCTAACTCCCCAAATGTCATTTCTTTGACCTGAAATGACATTTGTCATGTACATGGAGTCACATAAACTCACTAACACTTCAGATTCTGTTTAGCCTAGTTAATAGCCATTAACTTAGCTAGTTAAGATGTCTTTATTTAACATCAGCTTTTAGTCCAGAAATTGCTGTTTTCCTAACAAGATTGTTTTGAATTTCCTTTTTCTGCTGAAGTCTCAGAGTTAACTGACATTTTCTCTCAGCTAAGCGCTGCCACTGTGGTCTGCCTCTGGGTGCCATAACTAGCATTTCCTCACCTATCACTAATTCCAAGAGACATGTCTTCCCCCTATAATCTCTAACAGAACTGCCTCTGTGTTTCAAGGTAAAGGGGGATCCTGAACCTTTACTGACACCTTTTTTTTGTTGTTGGCCATACCTCGAGGCATGTGGGATCTTAGTTCTCTGACCAGGGATCAAACCCATGCGCCCTGCAGTGGAAGCACAGAATCTTAACGCTTGGACTGCCTGGGGAAGCACCCTCTTTCCTGACATCTTTGATCATGTGATAAACATGATCTTTAAGCATCCCCATCTTACAAGTATCCATCTTCTAATACCTTTTGTTCCAATGACGCATCTATGACAGGTGCCTCAAAAAGATTAGAAAAATCTTTGAGCCCTAAAGGAGAGAAAATTACTGTTACTAGCTAGTCAGTGGTGGTTAGATTTAGGTTAGAGTTGGAGAAAGAAAAAAGACTCAAGGGCCCTAGAAATGTCAACGAAACTACTTCATTCCTTTTCATACCCACCATACCTGTTTCTTTTTCACCACTGCATTTTCATATACAAATATTATTAGAAGGTGGAGGAATCTAGCTCCCTAAAAGAAGAAAAGTTGCTCAGCAATATAGCTGAACTAGTAATACTATTACAAAAATAAGGTAGATTTTTTGATATATTTTTTAACTCCCTTAAATACTTCACTATTACATTAAATGTATTTTCTGTGGGAAGCACATGTATTTCAAGTGCCAGGTCACTTACTTATAAAAAGTATTTGTCGGTGGGAGGGGGGGCTGGGATGGGGAATACATGTAAATCCACAGCTAATTCATTTCAAAGTATGACAAAAACCACTGCAATGTTGTAAAGTAATTAGCCTCCAACTAATAAAAATAAATGGAAAAAAAAAGTATTTGTCAACTAAGGACTAACAGCATTATCCCACTTAAACAGCTCTTTTCATTTTAGTCAACTATATACAATTACATTTGTTTGTGGGTTTTGTAAGGTTTTGTATAAAAATAAGCACTGTCTTTCTTGCTGAAGGAACCAAGACAGCATCCCCACCCTGTTTTTCCTTTCTCAAAACAATCTGTAAATGGTAGTTGTTAGTCTTTAAGGAACATCAACTTTCTATCATGATCATATGATGTAGCCAATAACTAAACATTTCTATCTTCTCAAAGGTCAGTATTTCCAGAAATTGGGACAGTGTTCAGTGACAGTTTCCATAAACACAGCCAATGTGAGTCTTGGCCCTCAAATCATGGAAGTAACTGTCTTTAGAAGACACCGACGGACATATGTTCCCATCGCAAAAGTGAAAGATGTGTACGTAGTAACAGGTGAGTGATGTGAGCTCTGAATTAACTGAGGACGAGGTGCTGAGTTCTGGTGATGTTAGTGGGTTTGAAAAAGTAGAACTAAATATTCTGGGTTAGGTTACGCCTCATCTGGACTCCTTTTCAATCTCATGTATTTAATAACATGTTCCATCTATGTTTTCTAAAGTAAACCGAGAAAACTCTAGAAAACTTGCATTAAAAAATGGGAAACGATGCTGAATTACCCCTCATTTTAATTTCCAAACTAAAGGCACTGTTGAAGTCACCCACTTAAAATCAAGCAATCACGCCCCCCTTCTTTCTTTTTTTTTTTGAATGTACATTTTAGATCAGATTCCTGTATTTGTAACTATGTCCCAGAAGAACAATCGAAATTCATCTGATGAAACCTTCCTCAGGGACCTCCCCATTACCTTCAGTGTCCTGATTCACGATCCCAGCCACTTCCTCAATGAGTCTGCCATTTACTACACGTGGAACTTCGGGGATAATACTGGTCTCTTTGTTTCCAACAATCACACTTTGAATCACACCTATGTGCTCAATGGAACCTTCAGCCTTAACCTCACCGTGCAAGCAGAAGTGCCTGGACCTTGTCCTTTGCCTTCACCCAGACCTCCAAAAACCACCCCTTCTTTGGGTAAGTGTTTTCCAGGTTAAGTTTTGTTGGCAGGGCTCCTTAACAGCTAGAAAAAAACTCATGTGGTTTGTATAATTAGATCCTTAGTTAAAGAGATTATGTAAAGACTCTGCAGTGATTCCGTTTTCTACCTGTTGATTTCCTTTAGCTACTTATCATGACGTTTAGTTGTTAGAACATGGAAGGAAGGAGAATATGTTTAAAGTCACTTGGTGGTTCATATACAGTTTTTTTACCTTCCTAATTCTCACTGTTTTCTTGTTATGTATACAGGTGCTTTCCCCCTTCCAGTCCTTCACATTTCTGTTTGCCTCCCAGTTTTTCTAGTTAATGGGAGACACATTATCCCCTTATAAACATTCAGGCCATTCCATTGTCCTTTCTCCCCTTCCACATTCCCTCCCCCACTTCCATTCTCCTCCCCACCCTGCCCACATCCACTCCATGTCCTATGACAACTCAGCCATCCTTATAAGTAGTTTACAAAGGGCTCAAAAAAGAATAAACCTTGAGAACATTTCTTGGCTAGCAGACTGGAAAGATTCCAGACACTAAAATCATTCTAGAGATAAGGCATAATTAATTAATCCCAACTTCTCATAATAATATATGGGGACATTCAAGAAGTTCTTGAGCATTTACTTTGAGAAGCATTAGCTTTCATCTAATTCTGTACCCTACCCCATGCCGTCACCATCCTTCCCACTCAGCCATGAATACATCTTCCATCCAGGCATCCCAGGGATGGCAGTAGACTGACATCCTCTCACTGGACACAAGAGGGTGCCATCACCAAGGACAGACAGAACACTCCATGGTGATGTCCAGACTTGTTGCAGTTGGCTTTTTTTTTTAACCCAAATCTATTAGATATAAACAATAAACTGCTATTAATAAGTAAGTGTGTTGTTAAAAAAAACTTATTAAGTCAAGCATATCTAATACCAGACACTGTAAGTTGTTGCTGATTTTGCTTTCTTTTAAATACTTTTAATTATAAAATTAATGCATGTTCATTAGTAAAAATTCAAATTCAGAAATTTCAAATAAAAGTGAAAGCTCCTGCTTATTCTCTCCTCCCAAGAGTAAAACCTTGGAAGAGTTGGTAGTGTTTGTTTCCAGATCTTTTCTGTCCATTTACAAACATATTCCATAAATACAAATAGGATTTGTGGTTTTAATTTTTAGGTAGATGGGCTCACACAATATATATTGCTTTACAATTTGCCTCTTTTCATTTTAACAAACATCACAGACATCTGTCCATTATAAGTACATGTAAGTGTAATTCACTTTATTCAATGACTTCTTTATTTAACTGTTCTCTTATTGATGGACACTTCAATTCATTCTAATTCTTATTATAAATATAACTGCCTTGAACAACTCTAAACATATAGCTTTGTTTCGGTATTTCTGGAGAAGAGTCAGTTTATTTATCCACAAGAATTGATGGTCTTCCTTACAAATAAGGACATCAAGTGTAAAATTCAAAATAAATTACAGATGCTTGCTTTGTCTGTCTAGAAATTCCTGAATGGTAAAGGTTTTAATGTTAGTCTATTTTGAATTACATTTTTATAAAGCAAGATTATTTTTCTTAGAACATATTTATATCATAACATATGCAAAAGGTATTTTAAGTCAATGAAAGAGCATTTTAAATGTGTTGTTATTTTCTATAGGTTAAACCATAAGATAGAAGGTAGCAACCTTATGAATTCACTACATTTTATAGTGAAAGGAAGCTACTTGACTTCATCTAAAGGTATTAGATCAACCATAATCAATCCCAAAATGCCGTAAAACAACTGTGAGACTTGGATGGACAGAAATATGTAATGGGACCCAAGGTGATGATAGGAGTTAGCCCATGACTTGAGAAAGGGGTTAGAGTGCTTGCCCTCTGGGGAGAGAGCATTTTTAACTACATAGACCATATTAACAGGCTGGGACTGTTGAACACTGGATTGCTATTTGACCAGAAATTGTGTTGTCTCTGCTTTGGTACGTGGCTTCCAAATAAGTACAGCTATTACATAGAAACCAAATGCAGCCGCAGGAGTGAGACATAAGCAAAGTTGAAGTGGTGACTCGGGGTAATTACGTCATAGGATAGACAGGTATGCACTTGCTTTAAGCCCCAGAATTCTCTTCCCTTAGCTAACAGTGCCACTGATCATTTTTCAGAATTTTGTGCACAAATCTAAAAAGATAAACCTTTCCAAGACTGATGCTAATCAGTGTTATAATATATATATGATATATGTATTTATGTATGGCTTCCCTGATGACTCAGTGAAAAAGAAGCTGCCTGCCAATGTAAGAGACTTAAGAAATGTGGGTTCGATCCCCGGGTCAGAAAGATTCAGTAATGGCAACCCACTCCAATATTCTTGCTTGGAGAATCCATGGACAGAGGAGCCTGGTGGGCTACAGTCCATGGGGTCACAAAGAGTCCGACACGACTGAAGTGACTTTGTATGTGTGTGTGTGTGTATGTGTGTGTCTGTGTGTGAGTATAATGTGTGTATATATATATGTATATATATATATATATCATGTTATATATATATTATCATACATATATTATCTATGTGTGTGTGTGTGTGTGTAAATTAAATCTCCTTGCAGTCCAGGGAACTCTCAAGAGTCTCCCCAGCACCATAATTCAAAAGCATCCTTTCTTCGGCACTCAGCCTTCTTTATGGTCCAAACTATAAAGAAGTTTTCTAGGGAAGAGGCTGCCACCCCTAATACCCTTCACAAACATATCTTTTGCTTTGAAGCCCATCCGTTAAATCTCAGAATACAATGAATGATTACCCTGCAACTTCCAAACGACCACCTTGAGACTCAAGGAATATAGCCAACTCTGCCACAGCCTGCGTTGCTGATAAACCACACCTACATCTGAATCTGACATGGTGTCAGAACCCTTCTGGGTTTTACCCAAACAATGTTTCCCAAAGTGTCTGCCACAGAGCACTCATTTCCAGAGTTGCTCTGAGAGCTGTTCTGCGAAGTTCCCTCAGCATAGGAGCATCACAGGCACACTCGTTCCCCACTAGAGGCTCTGAGGCCCTAGAGAAATCTCCCGGTTGACTCCATCCTTACATACTCCTGTGTTAGAGCTGCACCTCTTATGAAGCTTTGATTCCCCCCAAACTGGGTCCATTTTCATGTCTTTGGAAATTTAAGAGACAACAATGTTGTATTTTCAATAATATATTTTCTTTCCAGTCTTTTTATCTTTCTAATGGAACACCAACACCTTATTTAGAGCCTTTTAAATTGTAACTAATAGAGCATTAAATTCTTTGCTCTAATCACATTCAAAGGGCTATTTTTCAAAAGTATCTTGTATTCCCTGCTTTCCTTCCTCACACCTCTGCTCATCACAGTGACTGTAAGACTTCGAGAATACAAACCTAGGATCCATGAGACATCCAAATGGGGAAAGAATTGCCTTTTTCCATGTTGTTTGCTTCTTAACATTTAAAATTACATGTCATATATGCTATAACACACCTATATCTAAATAAATAAATATATATATATTATAAGAGCATATTGGGACAAGGAAATGAATATTTATTAATTACTTCCTATATGGCAGGTGTGAGAAGCAAGTTTTATATGTCTTATCTATTTAAGTTTAATAGTTCAACCCTGGTAGGTCAGTAAATATTGTTCCTATTTTACAGATGGGCAAATTGAGGCAAGAAGTTAAATGATCTGCCCATGGTCTCAAAGAGCTGAAAGCAAGGGGCCTAGAATTTGAGCCCAGAATACCTTCTTCCAAAATTACAGTATAATTTTATCTATTGTAGCCTGCTTTATTTCATGATTATTATGTTACGCATTTTAAAATGGCTTCCATCTTTCATTTGCTATTTATATTTGAATGAGACATGGGACTGTGTTTGCTTATATAATTTAACAATTTTATAATGTAGCTCTCACGTCTCATGAATTGTTATGCATTTAGTTCAAATTTCTGAAGCAATTTAGTAGTATAGAATTCTTGATGTTTTTCTAAAGAGCAATAAACAAACGTTTAGATCTTTAGTTATATCATGGACATCTTTTGCATTCTCAGCAACTTATCTAAAAATCTTTCTATTTAAACCCTCTAGTACCTACTGGTGACAATACCCTGGAGCTGTGGGAGATTCCTGATGAAAGTTGCCATATTACCAGATATGGCTACTTTAAAGCCACCATCACAATTGTGGGTAAGACCATGGGGGAAAGATGTTAGAATCCACCTTGGGCAACCCACTCCCTTCCCTGACTCCAGGGAGGGGTGGGGCTGGGAAACGAGGGCACCCACTCAAGGTGCTACCACACGTGCACAAAAAAGACTCCACTAGCTTCTAAATTTCCACCTGCCTTTCCAGCCTTCCTTAGACATCCCTCTAAGAGATGAAACGAGGTCCTCGGTGGAAACAAGCCCTCAGTGAGGCCTGCTTAGCGAGGAACCTGCGGAGGGCCTGGACCTCCTCACCCTGTGCAGCTCAGAAATCTGAATGAATGTGGCCTGAAGGAAGGCCAGCTGCAAGTTCCCACAGCCCCTGCTTTCCTCTCCTGGGTGATTTCACAAAGTCACACCTCCTGTGTATGAGAAAGGGGTTGAAAAGAACAGCCACGCAGGGCTGTGCATGAAGGGCACTGCTCACTGGTGCCCAGCAGAGGAGTTGGGCGGGGCTACAACTCACGTTGTATGCTCCAGGGCTGAGCCCCGTGGCAGGAGACACAGTGGACGAGGCCTCCCTTCCTCCAGGGTCATCTGCCTCCTGACACGTACACAGGCTCCAGGAATGACGGTCAAACTTGGACTGAAGAACAGTTCAGTTTGACTTTGAAAATGCAACCTGGACATGTATCCAGACTCTGGGATAGCTTCCCAAGTCTGGCATGGCGAACGACTGTGTTCATTTTGATTGGCCTTCTGATTTGTTTAGAGGCAGTTTGGTTTTCATTGTATTTTGATGTGGTTTTCTATGGGGTATTGTTTCATTAGAGGGCATTCTAGAGGTTAACATCATCCAGGTGACAGATGTCCTGATGCCTGGGCCACAGCCTGACAATTCCCTGGTGGATTTCGTGGTGACCTGCCAAGGGAGGTGAGCACACAGTCTCTGGGGAAGGAAGGGGCCAAGTGAGAACCCCAGCGGAACAGTGGCCTTCGCACACCTCCCACCTGTTAGGTTGATTTGGAATCTGTGTACCCAGTTGCTCACTCAGTTCTGACTCTTTGCAACCCCGTGGACTATAACTTGTTATGCTCCTCTGTCCATGGGAATTCTCCAGGCAAGAATACTGGATTGGGTTGTCATTTCCTCCTACAGGAGATCTTGCCAACCCAGGGATCAAACCCAAGTCTCAGATCTCCTGCATTGGCAGTTGGACTCTTTACCACTTTGGCACCTCCCAGTGCCATCTGGGAAGCCCCAGATTTGGATTCTAGTTCCTCACTAAGCCAGACGAGGACGGGCCCTCACAAGTGCTCTCAAGTGTGTACTTGCTTTGCTAGAGTTGAGCGATGCTCATCACCTTTAACTGTTGAATAATTACTGATTGGACACTTACTGTGTCCTTAACATTTTACTTCTGTTTTCATGTCAAATCCTCACATAATCATACGAGTCTTCTCATTTTACAGATTGGGCCACCAGATACACAGTGATTATAGTACCTCTCCAGGTGGTGGGTACCCGGCAGAGCAAGGTTCGCAGGCGCAGAATCTCTGAAGTCCCCCTGAGGCTCCTCTGGAGTCTGGGGAGCCAGTGTGGAAGGGCTGTGTCCTTGTGCTAATGAATAGCAACGCTTGATTAACCTGTCTCTCTTTAAACTTATAAAACTCTTTCTAATGTATTACATAATTTGACTTCCTGTGGTTTGGTTACAACTATAATCAAGAGGGGCTTCCCTGGTGGCTCAGTGGTAAAGAATCCACCTGCAGTGCAGGAGACGTGGATTTGATCCCTGGGTTGGGAAGATCCCCTGGAAGAGGAAATGGCAACCCACTCCAGTATTCTTGCCTGGGAAATCCCTTGGACAGAGAAGCCTGGCAGGCTATAGTCCATGGGCTCCCAAAGAGTCGGTTGCGACTGAGCATGCACATATATAGATAACAGACTAAATAGAAAGTAATTAATATATAAATACTATATCAATTAACCCATTAAATATTTAAGTAATTTAAATATAATAAATGAATCAGGAATTAAAATGTTGTGTATATGATATATATGGGTTTTCTTTGTAGCTCAGTCGGTAAAGAGGTTAAGAATCTGCCTGCAATGCAGGAGACCTGGGTTTGATCCCTGGGTCAGGAAGATCCCCTGGAGAAGGAAATGGCAACCCACTCCAGTATTCTTGCCTGGAGAATCCCCAGTGGACAGAGGAGCCTGGCAGGCCGCAAGAGTCGGATATGACTTAGTGACTATATGTATGTATGTATGTGATGTATAGGTTAGAAAATGAGCCGGTATAAAAATGAGGCCATACTTGATCCAAAGGGAGAGCTCCAGGGAATTCTCTGGTGGTCTAGTAGTTAGGACCCCACTTCCACTGCAGGAGGCATGGGCTCATCCCTGGTCAGTGAACTAAGGTCTGGCAAGCTGAGTGGTGCAGTGCAAAATAAGAAAGGAATAGCTCCAAAGCTCTCTGAGTTGGGGAGAGAATGGGAGGACAGAAGGAGAGAACATCCTGACTGGAGAGGCAAAGGTGCTACCAGAGGCCGGGGGTGAAGACAGCATGAACTCATCTGATTCCCTGAGCCTTTATCAGCCTCGCTTCAGAGCCTGGCCTCTCTTCCATTCAGGAAGTCTACTCAGACGTGAAACAGAGGCGAAGACAGTAATGCATGTGAGGCGAATGGTTACAGGGACAGCTGTCAAATATCTTTCATGCAAATCCCAGCTCCACCTCTAACTGCTTCTGTGACCGAGGCCAGTGAGCTCTCCTCCCAGAGGTGGTTCCTCACCTGCTGCGTTAGGCTACTACGACTTGCCTCGTCAGGCCGCTGAGAGGAATAGACAAGGCCGTGTCGCTTATCTGAGACTCGGGGCCCCGCACACAGCAGGCGCTGCAGGAACAGCTCCGGCCGTGGCTGCTACTGTAGTCAGATATCTGCACGGGCCCACACAAGGCCGGCTGGCGTTTAGTCCTACCTTAGCCTAGCGCCTAAGCCACCTGCGTCTTTGAGTGTCTAGGGAGCCAAAGAGAAGAGGCAAGTTCCCAGCAGCCCCTTGGCTTGGGGGAAATAGTTTCCTCCTCCTGCAGTCCTAGGGCCTCACCTTCCTGACCATATAGAGGAAACAGCGGCTCACACACACCCAGGCTTGTTTAAGAGTAAATTGTATGTGACAACTTCACATGATATAGTTTGAGTAAGACTAAGGTGGGATTCAGTTTCACAGGAGTGTAATGATGTTTTCCTCTTGAACTGAGGTCGTACTCCCCTCTCTCTCCCTCTGGATGTCATTCATACCCCCCAGCATCCCCACAGAGGTCTGCACCGTCATCTCTGACCCCAGCTGCCAGATCACCCAGAACCCAGTCTGCGACCCTGTGGCCGTGGAGCTGGGCGACGCGTGCTTGCTGACGGTGAGGAGAGCCTTCAGTGGGTCTGGGACATACTGTATGAATCTCACTCTGGGTGATGATGCGAGTCTGGCCCTCACGAGCACCCTCGTCTCTATCTCCAGCAGAGGTAAGCTTTGTTTTATGGTTGTATGAACATTTCGTGTTGCAGATAAAGCATGTGTCAGATACTAAAGCTATTCAACACTTCACTCTCAATGTTTAGCTGTATTCCAGTGTAAAATTCATTGAGCTGTCATTAATGGGGATTTGAGAAATGATATTACAATACAATAGCAGATCTACTTAGGGAAGGGATGAGAGAGAGAGAACTTATGAAATAATGGCCAAAGGAAAACCTCTACATTTATTTATTTATGGCTGTGCTGGGTTTTTGTTGCTGTACAGGCTTTTCTCTAGTTGTGGTGAGCGGGGGCTACTCTCTAGTTTCGATGTGAAGGCTACTCATCGCAGTGACTTCATTTCTTGTGGAGTGCAGGCTCTAGGCACTCACCTGGGCTTCGGTAGTTGTGGTGCATGGGCTTAGTTGCTCTGCGTCATGTGGAATCTTCCCAGGACAGGGATCAAACCTGTGTCCCCTAAATTAGCAGGAGGATTCTCAACCACCAGGACCACAAGGGAAGTCCAAGAAAAGCCTTTTGATGAAAAAAGCCAGCTGTGATCACGGATAAGTAATGATGGGATGTGGCCACTGAATGCTTGGATAGGTTTGTATTTCAAAGGGAAACTGTAAAGCCCAACATCAAAAAATAACAATGTTCTCCAATTAAACTATAACAAAGGGGAGACTGCTCTCATGTCCTCAGAATCCACCTGGACAAAGACATGACGCCAAGAAGAGAAATAAGAAGCCAGGTGGACTCTTGGCTCCCTTCTAAGTTACCATGGACCCTTCTTTTCTTTCTCAAAGTCTGCCAAGCATTACGCTGAGACGGCAACAAACCAGATTACCCAGTCCTTAAATGTTCAGCAGACAGACTACTCCTTGTCCCCTTAACCTCAGAGGGGTAACATGTTGACAAAGTGGATGAAGGAATTCCCGTTCACTGGTGGCTGTTTATTTTCCCTAACCCCTAGGGACTCTACCTGGTGACCCTAACTGAATTTCACATATAACTGGCTATGTTGTAAAATATTTCTTCACTTCTTAAAAGAAGTGCTACATGGTGGAACGGAAGGGACAGGTAAAATTGTGCGTACAAGACAGAATGTATTTTGCTCTTAAATTATTTATTTATTTATTTGGCTGTGCTGAGTCTTAGTTGTGGCACACAGGATCTTTAATCTTTGTGGCAGTATGTGGGATTTTTAGCTGCGGCATGTGGTTCTTCACCTGTGGCATGTGGGATCTAGTTCTCTGACCAGGGATCAAACCCAGGCTCCCTGCATTGGGAGCATGGAGTCTTAGCCACTGGACCACTAAAGAAGTTCCCACTTTGCTCCTTAATTTGAGTATTGTCAGATATAATCTAATGACTAACTTACAAATAATTCTTTTGGTCTTGGAGTCTATCTTATAAAGTGAAATGTACTTAAATATATATTTACTCATTAACTGTATAAAAGGCAGCTTTAACCTCATTGAAAGATTAGCATAAGTAATAATGCATATAATTATTTGCTTGAGCTTTTATTTTTGGTGAGAGCCAAGGTGTACATTAAAAAAAAAAAAAAAAAAGGATGCAAATATACCCTGCTTCCTTGAAGGCAGGATACATGGGCTTGGGGTGCAGGATGGGAGCATGGGGAAAAAGAGGTAGCCAGAGCCTCTGTATCCTACTGAATGTGGACCTTCTATGCTGTCACTTTTGGGAGCTACTGGGGTCATTCTTCTTGTGTTGCCGCAGCTGCTTTTAAAACTGCCTTTAGAGTCCTAACCTAGTCCATGAAGCTTCCTCAGTTCTAGCAAATCACCATTGTCTTACCTGGATTAGATGCTTGGATATTTGCTTTCCTTTAATACCTATTGTAGTTAGTAATAACTTTAGGTGAGACCTGAACTGTGTGTGTTTTTTTTTTTAATTTATTTATTTGGCTGTGCTGGGTCTTAGTTGTGGCATGGCAGGATCTTTAGTTGTGGCATGTGGGATCTAGTTCCCTGACCAGGGATCACAACTGGGCCCCCTGCATTGGGAGCACGAGTCTTAGCCACTGGACCAGCAGGGAAGTCCCTGAGCCATTCTATTTATTTATTTATGGTTGCGCTGGGTCTTAGTTACCACGTGCATGAGCTTTCTCTAGTTGAGGCAAGTGGATAGTCTTTGCTGTGGCGCTTGGGCTTCTCACTGCAGTAAGTGTGGGTTCAGTAGTTGCGGGGCATGGGCTTGGTTGTTCTGTGGCATGTGGGATCTTCCCCGACCAAAGATCAAACCCATGTCCCCTGCATGGGCAGGTGGATTCTTAACCATTGGACCACCAAGAAAGTCCCTCCCTGAGCCACTTTTAAAATCCAAAAAAGGAAGGAAAGAGAGCTTTTAATTCAGTGGAAATTGTGAACTGATGACTTGGGTTTCAGAGTCAGAATTTCCAAAGTTGACCAGTGTTCGAAGGCAAGCGCATAGACTTTTAGCTGAAATGACTTTTAATCATTGATTCACTAAATGTTCATGAAGCACCTGGGATGTTTTCAACAAATATTCAGTGGGTATCCACTGCATGCCCAGCACAGCTCCAGGCACCACAGAGACAGTTGTAGATAGAGTGAGAACAAGGTAAGGAAGATCCCCGCTTTAGTAAGCAGAAACAGGGAATAAACCAACAAGATGATGTTGTGAAGACAGTGAAACAGAGCATGCAGGGTGACAAGCAGGGAAGAGAGGAGACAGACGTGGACCCTCGATCGGGAGGTCAGGAAAGTGTGCCAACCTGGTGGTACCCGCTTGGCAAAGGGCCCCCTCCGAACTGAGACCTGCATTTCAAGAATGAGCAGCTCGCCTAAATCTTTATATGCCTCTGATAGGGTTTGCATTTATTCTGTGTGTAAGGGGAACCGCTGGCAGGGTTGAAGCGTGATCCTGTTAGTACTTTTAGATGATCATTCAGACTGCTGAGTGAAGCCAGGATTATTGGAAGGTAACACTGCAAGTGAGCAGATGGTGAAGATGTCCTCACAAGGGAGAGGGCTGGTGGCTGGACCTGTGATGGTGGCGGAGAAGACAGAGGGAAAAGAGACCAACTTTGCTTACACTTTGGTGGCGGAGACAAGGCTAGTTGATTTGCTGGTTTCTGGGAGAACAAAGAAGACATAATCCAAAGAAGGAATTGTGATAGAGTGTGGTGGAGGCAGAGGAAGGGTGACAAGGACAGACTTGACAAAGGAAGGCATGACCCAGTGCCCTCATGCATGTCTGGAAGGCGTTGCAAAGGGTTAGATGCTGGCAATGAGCTGAGGGATGGGCATTCCCAGCAGAGGGCATGGAAATTTGAAAGAGCATGGGGAGGATGGATCTTTATCCCAGCTGGAAGGTAGGCAGTGGAAGATGAGGCCAGAGAAGTGGGCAGAAAGTTTGTGAAGCCCTTTGCTGCATGGGCGTGGCTGGGTTAACTCAGACCAGAGCAGGTGTCTTCAGGACATGACATCTTTTAAGCCCTTAACACAGTGTTCCAGACATGCTAACTCATTCTCTAAATGGAAGGTAAGCTGCCCTGAAGACTATGTATTATGTAATGGGAAAGATTACTGAAAGCTCAGAGGGGCCATATATCTTCTGTTTGCTCCCTTCTTTGTTGATTTAATTACATTACAAGCAGCATGTCCTCTAGGTGGAAGCTGTCACTAATATGACCTTGCTTCTGTTTTAAGACCCAGCTTCCCTTTCAAGAATGGCAAATGGTATCCTGGTCTCCCTTGGCTGCTTGGCCATACTCGTCACTGTGATTGCCTTTTTGATGTACAAGTAAGTTGCTGGTTCTAACACTTTAAATCACTAGAGTATATTGTCAAAAATAAATGGCATATTTCTGCACAAGTGGGCTGTTTTCCCTTTTCTGCTTTGAAACATTTTGTGTGTGGGAAGAAAATCTTCTACTGAATGATGAATAGCAAACCAGCCTATTAATTTTGCTGTGGTTTTTTTTAATCCCTAAAAATGTTACCAAATGTCAATAACTTTACCAAATTGTCAGTTTAATGCTTAACATATAATCTCAAGTTATAGTAAGCAGGCACATTTCTTGCATGAAGAAGAGAAAATGTATTTTCATAAGACAACACTGTCTTAAAAGCCATAAGTTAAATGGAATGAACGATTCTGCACTTGACTTGTGACTTATAGAAAAAGCAACCTTTTCCAGCTGGAGATCTCTTTTTAATCTGTCCAACACATTGCTTTCAGAAAACACAAGGAATACAAACCAATAGAAAACAGCCCTGGGATCGAGATCAGAGGCAAAGGCCTGAATGTTTTCCTCAATCATGCAAAGACCCTGTTCTTCCCCGGAAACCAGGAAAAAGATCCACTGCTCAAGAACCAACCAGGAATTCTTTAAATCTTCAGCCTTACTTCTGACCAACAGCTCATCCTCAGTACCGTTTATGTCAGCTTGCTAGAGTGGATGATGATAACTTTTTAAAAAGATTAATGTAAAATATAGATTGTGGGTGCGGGAGGTTCAATTTTTTAAATTTTTTATAGGTTAAATGACATTTTAGGGACATGGCTGAGGTTGCATGTAGTTTAATTCTTTTCCATGTTATATAACTGATAAAACCAATTAATAGAGCTTCCTTTCATGATGATTTATGTTTCACTTACAATGTCTTAGGTAATCAGTAGGATAGATACGCTGTATTCAGAGTAGCAGGAGAAGGTACTATTCATTAGAGTCTGACCTAAGTTAATTGGAAAGAGAGGCTGGACATGTTCTAGCTTTCCATATAATCGTATACATAAAACCAGTGAATTCCTATTCTGAAGGTCATGATCCAAGCTCCCTGAATCCTGTGTCAATGAACATGCATGAGCTCCCAACAGAACACTAACAGGTCAGCTTTTAGTAAGCTGTGCGTGCTTGCTATACTAAAAAAAATACTAGGCTAATAAATGTGTGAATATTATCATGACTGCCTGCCCAGTCCAAATGTGTAAAGGATCAGTACTCATTCATTCATTTTTCCCATGGACATTTATGTAGCACTTTCTGTATACCAGGCATGTTGCCAGGTACATAGCCCTGTACTTGTGTTGACAATCTTGTGGACATAACTGAATTTCTGTAGACTCTGGCACTCATAGTTGAAATGATATATTATGATTTCCCAAAGAAGGAAGTCTTTCTGGTTTTCCTACCCATTTCTCTATTCAAATGACACAGAAACTTAATCAGTAAGGATTTTACTTTCATTTGTAACTGAAACCACCGTGTGTCAGTCTTGACATTCTTTTTCTCCTTCCTGAAAAATAAAATATGAGAAGAGACCAGATCTTGGAAATGTTTTTCTAATTTTTGTGTGCCTTTCAATTTCCTATACACTTTTAACACATAAAAAGTTGTTTAACTTTGCCCCATGGAATGCTGATAATTTCTGAGTATTTTATATTTTTAAGTGTATTAATACAATATATGAAATTTTGACTAATTTTATATATATATATGATTACACCAATCTCAAAGAAGAGTTTATACAAACAGTTGTTCTGGAGTCTTTGTTTGAATAGTCAGTATTATAATAAAAATAAAGGGGAGAGGATAGTTCTAGGTCACAGATTAGCAATCATTTTCTGTAAAGGGCCAAGTAGTAACTATTTTAGGCTTCATGGGCCATATGGTGTCTGTGGCAACTACTCGACTCCAATACTGTAGCAGAAATGCCGTCATATACATAAATGAAAGGGCATGGCTTTGTTCCAGCCTGAGCATATTGACAAGAGCAGGTGGCGGGCCAGATTTGGCCTATGGGCCATAGTTTGTGGACCTATATTCTAGATTAAAAGAATATAGAGACACCGTAACCAAAAGCAGTTTAGTAACCTAGATTGCATCCTAATATTAAAAAAAAAAAAAAGCCATGAAAGACATTCTTTGGGGCAACTGAGGGAAATTTGAGTACACTCTGGATACCAAATGATATCACAGAATTGTTATTAATTTTCTTAAGAATAGGTAAGACTTTCTTAAGGAGCTGGTGTGCTGTGCTTCCTATGCTTAGTTGCTCAGTCGTTTTGGACTCTTTGTGACCTCATGGACTGTAGCCTGCTAGGCTCCTCTGTCCGTAGGAATTCTCCAGGCAAGAATACTGGAGTGGGTTGCCATGCCCTTCTCCAGGGGATCTTCCCAACCCAGGGATTGAACCCAGGTCTCCCACTTTGCAGGAGGATTATCATCTGAGCCACCAGGGAACTTCACTTCACAGGGTCCTGCAGGCCGCTCTGAAAGAATGAATGGACATGAAAAGCACTTGCGTATATGGCATAATAGTATGGATACTACATGTGGGAAGCAGTGTGAAGGGGCTTTGCCATTTTTATGATAACTAGGAGGCCGGGACATTCATACCTGAAACAGAAAAGTAATATCAAGTTGCAGCAGAATCACTTGTAGGTTTATTAAACATAGGCTACTGAGCCAAACCCCCAAAATTGTGGGTCCAGGCCCCATAACTTCTGTTTCTTAACAGTTCCCGTGTGATGGTACAGCGGCTCCCAGACCTAACTTGGAGAAAACAGTGGTCTTGAGATCCACTCTTGCCTTCTCCTATCAACAGAGGGCAGCAGATAGCAGCAAATATGCAGTTCTTCACCAGGGAAGCCGGTTGAAATCCTCAGGAAACCTCCCTCGGTTTCAATCTGACAAATGGCAGGAGAGAGAACTGAAACCGTGTATTATTTAGATTTATATTCTCTGTGTGACCTTGCCAACAAGTCATCTAACTTCCGCCGAATTGCTATCTGTGAAATGGGGAAAGTAACCTAAAAGAGAGTGGGGTGGCTTGATTAATGTCTGCTGAGAATTAGAACTTCCGAACAAAATTGAAATGTGTAGGTAATAAATTGTTCTGGGAATTTCTCACTCCTCAGACTCTTTATAAATGTCTGCATTTTAAACACTTCCGACTCATTCATAAATATTGGTTGTCCTTGTTGAATTTTCAATTGTTTAACGTTTAGAAGGCAATACTTTAAATGCATTCATTATATCCGGAATGTGTGAGAACTCCAAATCTATGTGACAGGCTTAAATGAGAAGATAGCTGTCCTAGGGATGAAGGTGCCCACCTTCTGATGGGGCCTCTGGGAGGTGGGAAATCATTTCAAGTTTTTTCTGAGTGGTCCAAAAGCTGCTGGAATAGATAACCTAAAAATTCAGAGACTGCTTCCCAGGAATCACCCCTTATAGACTGATTTTGATCCTTCAACCATCATTTATTGAGTGCCACTATGTCCCAGACTCTGGTCTGAAGGCGACAGAGCCATGAACAGGAAACAAGGACTCTGCCTTCCGAGTTTGAATTCTTACTGCAGTGAGAGCCCTGCTCCCTGGCCTGGAGTCCCCTCATCCCGTCCACCACACTGGCCTCATCTAATCTGCAGACTCATCTAATCTGTTTCCTCTGCTACTCACAACAGAATTGCCTTTCCTTTTTGTCCTCAAAATTCTGGAATAAAATTTGCTCTGGAGATCTTCATAGGCCTTTTGGAATGTAGATGCCTTAATGGTATTTTGTATTTAACTTTAATTCTCTGTATAATTTGAGCTTACTGAATCCTTAATTTTAAGGTATTTATTAGAATAAATTCCTTTAAAGTGAAAAAAAATGCTGAACTGCTGATGAGAAATGGCAGAAGGACTTTGTAGCTGTGGATGAAATCTTAAATTTTGATTTTTGGAACCAAGTGGGGGAAGGTAGGTAGGACTTAAATCAAGACACCCAAGCTCCAGCCTGACACTGTCACTCACAAGCTGTATGGCCTGAAGTCAGGCACCAAAACCTCCTCTGTGAAACAGAGGAGGAGAGGGAAACTAATCTGAATGAGGTCTCAGGTTCTCACACTCTACTGCATGAAGTGGTGAGGGTGATGTTAGCCACTTGCTTCATGGTGATGGCAGAAAGATGAGTTCTAAAGCCAGGGTTGGCCAACTCTGCCTCTGCCTGTTTTTCTATGGCACACAAGCCAAATTTGGTTTTTATATCTTTTAATGGTTGAAAAAAAGAATATGATTTTTGTTTCACAAAACAGTTGTATGAAGTTCTAATTTCAGTGTCCGTAAATAAAGTTTTACTGGCACACAGCCACAGTCATCCATTTCTGCATTGTCAGCAATGGCCTTTGCACTCCAACAACAGTGTTGAGTACTTGGAACAGAGATGGTATGGTCTGCATAGCCTGAAATACGTACTATTTAGTCCTTGATCAAAAAAAATTTGCTGATCTGTGTTGTAAAGCACTCTTGAACTCCATTCTGAGCTGAATTGAGAAAACAGAATTCTTCAGAGAATTTCAATTCCATGAAATGTACATTTCCAAATTGAGTACTTTGAGCTCTTACCCTCAATCTCGTGTCACATTATTCTGTAATGACAACACACACTGTATTATCGATCATAGTTAAGTGTACATTGCCTGCAAACTGCTATGGGAAAATATCAAAAATGGCCTTTCTGAAGAAAAAAAAATCAATCTTCGCAAGAGAAATTACAAATAGAATCACAATATGAATAAGCAAGTGATGAAGGATTTTTTAAATCCCCCAAAACACCAACCATAAAGAAAATGATTGATATATCAAATTATGTCACAATTTTAAAGTACTGTATGAAAAAGATGCCACAAACTTCTTGTCTGAAAACCTAAGAATTCTCAGACTCCACTAATGAAAGGGCAGGAAAGGAAACAGTTCAGCCTTTTGGAAAACAGCTGTGCAGTTCCTTATAAAATTAAATATACAGTATACCATATCACATGGCTCTTCTACTCCTGGGTATTTACCCAAGAGAAAGTAAGACATATGTTCACACAACGACTTTTATGTAAGTGTTCATAATAACGTTATTTGTAATAGCTACAAGCTAGAAACTGCCTAGATTTCTGTCAACTGATAAATGGGTAAATGTAGTGTATCCATACAATGAAATACTACTTGACAATAAGGAATAAACTATTGACAGGTGGAAGAATATTGATGATTTTCAAAAGCATTATGCTAAATGCAATAGTCAGATACACTGAATGAGTCTGTTTGTATGATATCCCATGAAAGACATGACTATAGTGACTGAGAGCAAATCTGTGCTTGCCTCACACTGGAGGTGGGGGAAGGAGAGTGACTGGGCGCATGAGGGAAATTTGGGGGGCAAGGGAGACGTTTTATGGCATGATTTTAGTGGTTAGACAAGTGTATCCATTTGTCAGATAGCAAATTGTAGGCTTAAAATGGTTAAGTTTATTTTGTAGAAATTTGTTGTTGTTTAGTCGCTAAGTCAAGTCCAGGTCTTTTTTGATCCCATGAACTGTAGCCTATCGGATTTCTCTGCCCATGGGATTTCCCAGGCAAGAATACTGGAGTGGGTTGCTATTTCCTTCTCTAGGGGATCTTCCTGACTCAGGGACTGAACCCACATCTTCTGCATTGCAGGCGGATTCTTTACCACTGAGTCACCTGGGAAACCCTTTTGTAGAAATATACCTCAATAAAGTTAATTGAAAATGGAAAGGTACAGAGTGAAAGAAGATTATTTGCAATACATGTAACTGATAGAGATTAGTACCCAGATTACATAAAGAATTGTTCAGCCCAGTTCAGTTCAGTCGCTCAGTCATGTCTGACTCTTTGCGACCCCATGAATCGCAGCACACCAGACCTCCCTGTCCATCACCAACTCCCGGAGATTATTCAAGCTCATGTCCATCAAGTTAGTGATGCCATCCAGCCATCTCAGACTCTGTCGTCCCCTTCTCCTCCTGCCCCCAATCCCTCCCAGCATCAGGGTCTTTTCCAATGAGTCAACTCTTCGCATGAGGTGGCCAAAGTATTGGAGTTTCAGCTTCAGCATCAGTCCTTCCAATGAACACCCAAGACTGATCTCCTTTAGGATGGACTGGTTGGATCTCCTTGCAGTCCAAGGGACTCTCAAGAGTCTTCTCCAACACCACAGTTCAAAAGCATCAATTCTTCAGCACTCAGCTTTCTTCACAGTCCAACTCTCACATCCATACATGACCACTAGAAAAACCATAGCCTTGACTAGACGGACCTTTGTTGGCAAAGTAATGTCTCTGCTTTTTAATATGCTATCTAGGTTGATCATAACTTTTTTTCCAAGGAGTAAGCATCTTTTAATTTCATGGATGCAATCACCATCTGCAGTGATTTTGGAGCCCAAAAAAATAAAGTCTGACACTGTTTCCACTGTTCCCCCATCTATTTCCCATGAAGTGATGGGACCAGATGCCATGATCTTAGTTCTCAGAAATGCAAATCATCACACAACCAGATTGGTATCATACCCACAAGACTGGCAATGAAAAAAAATCTGACAAAATCAAATATTGGCAAAAGTGAGAACACAGGATCACTTGTACTTTGCTGTTGAGAATTTAAATTGGACCAGTGGTTTTGTGGAGCAATTTGGCATTACCTGGTGAAGGTGAAGATGCACAAAGCTAGGAGCCAGTAGTCTCACTCTTTGTTGTAGAATGCCCCGGAGAAACCCACAGGTGTTCCAGGCAACACGGACAAGAATGTTCAGAGCAATGTAAGCGTCCCTCCACAGGAGAATGGCTGAAGAAGTTGTGACATACAGTGGAATGCTAGTCATCAGTGAAAATGAATAAACCCACAGCTATAAATACCCAAGACTTGCAATGTAATATTGACAGAAAAAAAATTATAAAAGGATACATGCAATATGATACAATTTACATCAAGTTTTCAAAAGCATGGAAAACCAAGCAATATAGGAATGCATAGAAACATATGTAATAAACCTATGGAAAAGAAGGCAAAAGAATTGTTGTGTGAAGCTCAGCACAGTGGTTGCCTCTGGGGAGGAAAAACGGGGCGGTAGCTAGTGGAGCAGTACTCAGAGGGCCTCCATAGCGCCAGCCATGTTTTATTGCTTTAGTTGACTGATGGATTTGTTTTATTATTCTTCTTTATATTCTATCTTCATGCTTTATGAATTCTTTAATAGTTTTCAAGTATTGCCTTTTAAAGCATTTTTATTTTATCAGTATGTTGGTGTATAATTGATTTGCAATGTTGCATTAGTTTCAGGTGTATAGAAAAATGATTCAGCTATACATACACATATATCTATTCTTTTCAGATTCTTTTCCCATATAGGTTATTACAGAATACTGAGTAGAGTTCCCTGTGCTATGCAGTAGGTCCTTGTTGATTATCTATTTTATATATAGTAGTGTGTATATTAATCCCCAATTTCTAATTTATCCCTCACTGCCTGACTTTCCCCGTTGATAACTGTAAGTTTATTTTCTATGTCTGTGAGTCTGTTTCTGTTTTGTAAATCAGTTCATTTGTGTCATTTTTTTAGATTCCACATGTGTGATCATATGATATTCATCTATCTTTTTCTGACTTACTTCACTTAGTATAATAATCTCTGGGTCCATCCATGTTGCTGCAGATGGCATTATTTCACTCTTTTTAATGAAATACTACTTGTTTTCTAAATGAAGTAGAATAACTTCTAAAAGAAATTTTAAAATAAAGACAACTCATTATAAAAAATCGACAATGGCTTGTGAATAGACAATCTATAGGAAATCCAAATGGTGATGCACAGATGAAAAGATGTTCAACCTAGGTTGTTCAACTAAGTTCCCCTAGTAACTGGGGAGATGCAAATGAGGAGAACAGAGATATGTCAACCATAAGCCATTGGTACAGTATGATAATATTTAGGTAAAAGTTTTAAACATTTAAAACAATACTGTAAATTGTTTACACTTACATATAAAGTAAAGAATAGAAACATGCATGGGAATGGTACACATCAAATTCAGGGTAGTGTTTGTCTCATTGATGGAGGGATGCATGAGATTAGGGAGGGTTGTGAAGGCGCTCTAGCTGAATCTGTGACATTTTATTTCTAAAGAAAAAAAGAATGGAAACAAACAGTAAAATGGGTTTCCTCAATCTGATGTTCATTTGTTTTTCTCTCCACTATACTATATGTTTAAAAAACTTTATAACTTTTTAAAAGAACGAGTTCTTGACAATCTTTTCATTCCTCATGTGTGGTGTGAACAAGAGGAATGAAATATAAGCTCTTTCATTCCAAACTGTCCAGAGCTTTGGAACCCAGAGTTCTGATCTCTTTGCCTTTTTCTGCAAAGTCCACCCTTCAACTTTTTAAAAACCTTCACTGGAGTACAGTTGATTTACAATGTTGTGTTAGTTTCAGGTGTACAACAAAGTGAATCAGTTATACACATGCATATATCCATTCTTTTTTTAGATTCTTTTCCTATATAAGTTACAGAGTATTGAATAGAGCTCCCTGTGCAATACAGTAGGCACTTGTTTATCTATTTTATATTTAGTGTATATATTAATCCCTAGCTCCCAATTTATCCCTCCCCCTCTTCCTCCCTGGTAACTGTAAGTTTGTTTTCTATGACTGTGACTGTATTTTTGTTTTGTAAATAAGTTAATTAGTACCATTTTTTAATATTTCACATATAAGTGATATCAGGTGATATTCGTCTTTCTCTGACTTACTTCACTGGTATGATACTCTTTTTCATACTAGTGAAAGAAAGCAAGCTGAGCACCAAAAAATTGATGCTTTTGAACTGTGGTCTTAAAGAAGACTCTTGAGAGTCCCTTGGACTGCAAGGAGATCCAACCAGTCCATCCTAAAGGAAATCAGTCCTGAATATTCATTGGAAGGACTGATGCTGAAGCTGAAACTCCAATACTTTGGCCACCTGATTTGAAGAACTGACTCATTGGAAAAGACCCTGATGCTGGGAGGGATTGGGGGCAGGAGGAGAAGGGGACGACAGAGGATGAGATGGTTGGATGGCATCACCACTCAATGGACATGAGTTTGAGTAAGCTCTGGGAGTTGGTGATGGACAGGGAAGCCTGGCATGCTGCAGTCCATGGGGTCGCAAAGAGTTGGACACGACTGAGCGACTAAAGTGAGCTGATGATACTCTCTGCTCTGCTAAGTCACTTCAGCCATGTCCGACTCTGTGCAACCCCATAGACGGCAGCCCACCAGGCTCCCCCGCCCCTGGGATTCTCCAGGCAAGAACACTGGAGTGGGTTGCCATTGCCTTCTCCAATGCATGAAAGGGAAAAGTGAAAGTGAAGTCGACTCAGTCGTGTCTGACTCTTGGTGACCTCATGGACTGCAGCCTACCAGGCTCCTCTGTCCATGGGATTTTCCAGGCAAGAGTACTGGAGTGGGGTGCCATTGCCTTCTCTGGATGTTGCTGCAAATGGCATTATTTCATTCTTTTTAATGACTGAGTAATATCCCATTGTATATATATATACTACATCTTCTTTATCCATTCCTCTGTCAATGAACATTTAGGTTGCTTCCATGTCTTGGCTACTGTAAATAGTGCTGCTATGAACATTGGGGTACATGTATCTTTTCAAATTATGACTTTCTCTGGATATATGTCCAGGAGTGAGATTGCTGGATCATATGTAGCTCTATTTTTAGCTTTTTAGTGAACCTCCATACTGTCCTCCATAGTGGCTGTACCAATTTACATTCCCACCAACAGTGTGGGAGAGTCCCTTTTCACTACACCCTCTCCAGCGCTCATTGTTTGCCAATTTTTTGGTGATGGGCATTCTGACCGGTGATATCTTGTTGTAGTTTTGATTTGCATTTCTCTAATAATTAGTGATGTTCAGCATCTTTTCATGTGTTGGGCCATTTGTATGTCTTTTTTGAAGTAAGGTCTGTTTAGATCTGCCCATTTTTTGATTCAGTTATTTGGTTTTTTGATACTGAGTTGCATGAGTCATTTATTTTGGAGCGCCCTCAAACTTAAAGATGTTTCTGATTGGATTCCTAGTGACTGTTGGTGACTAATACCCCAAATTTACTTCCCCTCACCTACAAAGTGAGGGGACTTGACCTCTGTCACCCCAGGAGCCCCTGACAAGAGGTGACCTTAGAAGCTCCACAGCAACCGACTCCTCACTGGGTCATGGCAGAAGGCTCTGCTTGGAGAACCAAAGTCCGCTTCAGCACAGGTGCTGGGTTTCCAAGCTGCCCGCTGTTGTTCGTCCTCACTTTACACCATGTACTGCTATTTAGCTATTCCCCAGTTGGGCCTGAGCCCCAGGAAATCAGACCACGTCCTGAGGGTGCAGCTGACTCTACAGCCAGTGGCATTTTGATTCTAGTCCTAGCCTGAGTCTCCCCTAAGCAACCCCGTGAGGTTATGAAGAGAGCAATGGAAATGTGCTTGGCCATACCATTTATCCCCTGAGAATGCCCTTTAAAATATCCTTAGATGATGAATGCTCTATGGGGCCCTTTAAAGAATATGCACTTCTGAGACTTTCTTTGAAAAACAGAAGTTCTCGCTTTTCCTCTCCAATGTACTTCCATCAGGCTGTTATCACTGCAGGCCCGGATTACTAATAACGCTCTCCAAACGGCTTTCCCAATTCTTTCTCTGTGTGTCTCTGTCTCTCTCTCCATATTCACACTGCTTGGTGCTTCCAAGGCCTGCTTTTAAAAGATAGTTTTGGAATTGTTGAGCTGGTATTAGGGAGTCTTCAGTCGCCACCCCATCACCTACAGGGAAAACCAGACACTCGTGTGGCCTTGAAGATTGTCTACGGTGGCAGGTTGGGAGGCATCCCGTCTGTAAGTAATAAAGTGCCTTTCTTCAGATGAGGATTCAGTTTAACCCTTAAACCACTGCCTTGCCCTGGGATGAGCACAGAGCAGAACTGAGGTGATATCACAGCTCACACCTCAGGCCTGCATTTGGGTTGAGGACCCACATACGATGGGCCTCACTGTGTCAAGATTGAAAAGGGGGCGCAGTCATGCTGCAGTCTGGCCCCCACTTTCCTTTACACCTTCCTGCTCTGCTCCTTGCTGCCAGAACCCTCCCTGTTCGCCATCTGGTTTATTCACTCTACCTAGAATCAAACATATCCAGCCTTGGGCTCCCACCGTCTTCTCCTCTCCTACCCAGCAAAAAGTGCTTTCTCCTCTGTTTCAACAAAATGTTCCTCGAGTACACATGAACTGGGCTCTCTGCTGAACTTCTTTTGCACAATTTGAATGGTTTGTTTGGAGGTGAAGTGGGTGTCAGTTACCATGGCTGCATAACAAACATCCCTAGCTTAGTGGTGTGAAGTCTCTATCATGTTGACCGATCCCGTGGCATGGGGGCTTAGACAGAGCATTACAAGATCTGCTTTCTTCTCCTTCATGATGTCTGGGGCCTTGGTGGGAAGACTAGGGGCTGGAATCATCTGGAGGCTTCCCCACTCGCATGTCTGGGCACCACCTGGGCTGCCTGGAAGGCTGAGTTCAGCTGGGACTGTGGACCAGAGCAGATTAGTGTGGTGTCTCCATGCACCCCAGACATCTCACCAGGTGAGATTTGTATTCTGTGCGGGAATGTCCCAAGAGCAGTCATTCGAAAGAGCCAGGTAGAAGTGGCATCGCCTTTTCTAACCGAGCTTCAGATGTCACATGGTGTCACCCCAGCCGTGTTTTGTTGGTGGAAATACAAGCCCATCCAGATTTAAGGGGAGGGGATACAGACCTCACCTCTCAGTGGGAAAAATATCGAAGGATTTGGAGTCATATTTTAAAACAGCCACATAGCATTATGCTGTGGCATTATATGTGCTTTTTATGCTGTGTGCTCAGCCGTGTCCTACCCTTTGCAACCCTTCGGACTGTAGCCTACCAAGCTCCTCTGTCCAGAGGATTTTCCATCAAGAATTCTGGAGTGGATTGCCATTTCCTTCTCTAGAGGATCTTCCCGACCCAGGGATCAAACCTGTGTCTCCTGCAGTGGCAGGCAGATTCTTTACCACTGAGCCACCTGGGCAGCCCCTGTTGCAGTCTATACTGTTAGTTAAATCCTGTCTTGTTATTTTCCAACCTCACGTATTTGTGTCTTTTTTTGCACTGCATGCTAAGTCCAATGATGCCAAAAACTGGGTCTTAGACTCGGAGTCCTTCTTGGAGTGCCTCGTCCGTCCCTTTCTAACACAGAAAACCTTTTGAAAAAAAATCTAACTGAAATCAATAATCATTAAATGGCTGCTCTGAGGCAACTTGCTGGTTACCTACTGTTTAAAATACTACAAACTCCAGGTCATTAGCTAAGATATTTTTTTCAGCACAGAATAAGAGGCTGAAGGTCAGCCACTGTGTTAATAGCATGGCTGGGGAACTATGGCTACATATAGACTAATTAGTCTAGTTAAAACTCCTACCACCCACACCCATGGGAGCTTCTACAGGAGCTGTCCTGTCATCATGTAGACAGGAGACCTCAGAAACATGTCTCAAGAACCCCACATTTCAACTCCGTCACAACCCAAGAGACAACTTTTTGTTTAGTTTTTTTTTTTTAATTAATTTTGGTTGGAGCATAGTTGCTTTACAATGTTGTCTTAGTTTTTTGCTGTACAGCAAAGCAAATCAGCTGTATACATAATCCCCACTTCCCGCTTTTTAAAATTTCCCCCATTTAGGTCACCACAGGGCACTGAGTTCCCTCTGCAGTAGAGAAGGTTCTCATTAGGTGTCTATTTTATACATAATAGCATGTATATGTCAATCCCCATCTCCCAATTCATCCCATCCCTCCAGCCACGAGGTTTTGTGTTTTTTTTTTTTTAACTTTTATTTCGTGTGGGAGAATCCCATGGACAGAGGAGCCTGGCCGGCTACAGTCCACAGGGTTGCACAGAGTTGGACATGACTGAAGTGACTTACACACACGCATAGTCAGTTTACAATGTAGTATTACTCTATTTCAGGCATACAGCAAAGTGATTCAGTTATACGTATACATCTACCTATTCTTTTTCAGATTCTTTTCCCACGTTGGTTATTACAGAATCTTGAGTGTGTAGTTCCCTGTGCTATATAGTAGGTACTTGTTGATTATCTATTTTGTATATAGTAGGATATATAAGTTAATTTCAAACTCCTAATTTATCCCTTCCCCACCCTTTCCCCTTTGGTACCAAAAGTTTTGTTTTTGAAGTCTGTGAGTCTGTTTCTGTTTTGTAAATAAGTTCATTTGTATCATTTTTTTTAGATTCCACATATAAATGATATCATATGATATTTGTCTTTCTCTGTGAATTACTTCACTTAGTGTGATAATCTCTAGGTCCATCCATGTTGCTGCAAAAGGCATTATTTCATTCTTTTTAATGACTGAGTAACATTCCATTGTATATACGGACCGCATCTTTATACATTTCTCTGTCAGAGGGCATTGAGGTTGCTCCCCTGTCTTGGCTGTTATAAATAGTGCTGCTATGAACATTGAGGGGTGGGTATCTTTTCTTTTTTAAAAAAAATGTCTACTGGACTCGAGTTGGTTTACAAAGTTGTGTTAGTTTCCGATGTACAGATCTTGCTGCGAATTCTGTCAGAGTGTTCTGCCTGTGCTTTCCCCAGAGGAGTCACTTTTGATGTGGTCGTCTGGCAGAGGCGAGCAGACCCAGTGTGAAACGAAAGCAAAGCAGAGTTCAAGCCATCCTGTCCTCGAGCAAGGGAAAGCCTTTGTGTGGCGTCTCGGCGTGAGAAGCGGGCTTTCCGGGCGGCTGCAGGCACACGCTGTGGTGTGATTCTCGTGGTCATCGCCTGTGCGGCGAGAGCCTGGACATTTCAGAGAGAGAAAGAAGTGGAGGCAGGGGTGCTCAGTGAAAGAGAATACAGACTCAGAATGCTTCTCAACTGGAATCCTTTCAGTGTAGGATTGCTTAAATTTATTGTCTTACAGTCAGTCCAGGCCACTGTGATTTGCCCAACATGAGCTTGTCTCATCACAGCTGCTGACACTCTTAACATCTTACCATGTGTCCCCCTGGGAGAGGTGTTTGGGTCTTACTTTGATCATAACCATATTATTTCAGAACCCTAAAGAGAGCAACAGGAATGAAAAGAAGGAAGCAAAGATTCCCACCGTGGCTTCAGTCAGGAAGCCCCCCACCCCACCAGCAGAAGCCTCCTTCTTAGGAAATCATAGATGTCTTATTTTGTAGAAATAAGGGCACGGTAAATCCTCTCATTAAAAAACAAACAAACAAACAACTGCTGCCTCCTGGTATGATGTAGAGTATGTAAGATTCTTCTTGGTTATTTAAGAAGCATTCTGTTTGCATGGCACCTCCTTACATTAAAAAAAAAAGTTAAAAATTGTACCCTGACTGTTACACATTGGGTTTTGGTTTTGGACTTTGAATGATCCTCTAAGGGTAGAAAGTGATCTAATTTCCTCAGTGTCAAGTTCATCTGCAGCATCCCTGATTTATTATGTATATAAACTTGATATACTTTAAAAAAAACTTCAGACATCACAGATGCTTGAACTTCAAAGGAATAAAGGGTTGTTTCCTAAGTGTAAAGTATTGGAAACAAGAAGAATGAATGAAACCTAGAGCCATGAAAACATTTGTACTCCTTAATTTCTTCCTTTTCACAAGCAATTAAAGCAACTTTATCCTTAGAAATGGGAATTAACAGTTAGCAATGTGAAAGTTTTTCTTTCTGGACAAAAACCCCCCACAACTTGTAGAGTTAGAACAATAATAACCCAGTACCCCTGTGACTCTTCAGATGATTCCAAGACCTCTGACTGGCCCTATAACAAAGGACTTTCATAGGAGTCAGGGCTATCTGAGGGTACAGGGCCCAGGCATCTGCTTTGGAAGGCTTCAAAACAGTGGGGCTGAAATTGAGGCTGGCCAGATTGAGAGGAGTTACCTGCTAGTGCCCATGTCGTGGGCGATCTTCAGTGTCAGATGAAAATGACCCTTTGGAGGACTAAAAAAGATAAAATCCCAATTGTTGATTCAGTTCCCAGTATAAGATGGACCCAATGCTCAAAGATATTCCTCCCATTACAACTCGACTGAAAATATTGAATAAGATATAAAAACATGTTTTTAGTGTATGAGCAAGCCGGCAGGAAAGTAAGGAGAGGCTTTCATGACCAGACTCTATCTCAAAAAAAACACAGATCTAAAGAAAACAAGAGAAATCAAGCAGTGGAACCAGAGTTCTTTCTAGGGGTTTTGTGTGTGTGTACACACACCCTTAGGATGCCAGCTGCTGCTGCCGCCAAGTCGCTTCAGTCGTGTCCGACTCTGTGTGACCCCATAGATGGCAGCCCACAGGCTCCTCCGTCCCTGGGATTCTCCAGGCAAGAACACTGGAGTGGGCTGCCTTTTCCTTCTCCAATGCACGAAAGTAAAAAGTGAAAGTGAAGTCACTCAGCTGTGTCCGATTCTGTGACCCCATGGACTGCAGCCTACCAGGCTCCTCTGTCCGTGGGATTTTCCAGGCAAGAGTACTGGAGTGGGGTGCCATTGCCTTCTCTGCTAAGATGCCAGAGCTTGGGTTTAAAGACTTGCTCTTTGGGTTAAAGATAAACACATGAAGACCAGGCAGAAGGGAAGGACAATCCTCCTCCACCCCCTTCTTGCATAAAGTCAGAATTCTGGAATGATATCCTCGCCGGGTGAAATAGACAAATATGCACCTCATTGATGTAGAGAGTGGAAATGTTTGACTGAGCCGGCTCAGGACTCTGGTGGTGCGGGTGGAAGTGAGGAATGAAATGAACAGTCCCCTCTGAGGGTCCCGAACCACAAGCCTGTACTCATGTGGTTTTAGAATTGGTATTCACACTGAAAAAATTCATAGTTAAACATTTTGTTTAAAGTAGCCCTCAGTGAGTAATGAATGGCTCCGTATACCTGGCAGAAGCACTACAAACTTTCTCTTCAGGAACTCTAAGCTTTAGAGTATTTCAACAGATAAAATCTCAAGATATATGGGATCATACTTAAAAAACAGAACAATAACTCACTAGACATATGTGCAAATAATCCTTCATGAATGAGTCTGCAGACACGATTAAAAAAAAGTCAGGCTGGCAACCACTGAATATATTGGAATGGTCAGATACAAAACATAAGTTTCGTATGCTTCATACATTTAATGCTATAGACAAGGAAACTGAAAGTATGTTGAGGGAATGAAAGACAATCAACATTGGCTTAAATGGACTTCTTTCTATTAATAAAAAGCTTCTAGAATTGAGAACCATGCTTACAGTTAGAAACAGTGAGCAGAATTTCTGTTACTGTGATTTTGTTTTAAAAGTAAAGTTTCAGATGCATACAAAAGGAGAGAGAAACCACTCTCAAGACATAATATAGCTTCAACAATACTCAACCTTAGTTTTTTGTTGGTTTGTTTGCTTTCAAGACAGAAGGTTTTCCCTGGCCTCAGCCACCCAGTCTGATGCTACTAATGCTCCCATGGCAGCCTGTATTTTATACCCTTTATAGCACTTACCAGGTGGGATGGTAATCGCCTGGCTTCTGCTCTTATTGTTGTTCATTTATCTCCCAAACCAGAAAGGAAACCCCTTCAGGCCAAGGATCCTGTTTGCAGCACCTGGAATAGTGCCTGGAACATAGTAGGTACTGAAAAGTATGTTTGTGAAAATAAGTGAATCTGATAGAGCCATGCAAATGCTATAAATGTTATTGGTCCCTGAAAGGCTGTGCAGTTGGTGTTGTCACCTTGGTCTTGACGGCAGCAGCTGCATGAGGAACAAATAACACAACCAAAGAGCCACAAGGAAACGCAGGAGCCCCAGAAGCCACTCACACAATGACTGGCATCCCAGGGGACTAAGGAAGCCCCTCTGTATTTTAAGACGCCTGAATGGAGCACTCCTAAACTCACTGGTTACACTTCTCTGAATTTTTCTTGTGGCATAAATTTGGGAAGCCACCAAGGAGATAAGAGGATTGATCTGTTGCAACAGTGGAAATGAATGTGTATTATCACTGCTGCCCTTTAGATGTGGTCCAAAGGTGGTGGTTGCTGTTCAGCGCTAAATCATGTCTGACTCTTTGTGATCCCATGGACTGCAGCACGCCAGGCTTCCCTGTCCTTCACTGTCTCCCAGAGTTTGCTCAAATTCATGTCCATTGAGTCGGTGATGCCATCTCATTCTCTGCCATCCTCTTCTCTGTCCCTCAATCTTTCCCAGCATCAGGATCTTTTCCAATGAGTTGGCTCTTCGCATCAGGTGGCCAAAGTATTGGAACTTCAGCATCAGTCCTTCCAATGAATATTCAGGGTTGATTTCCTTTAGGATTGACTGGTTTGATTTCCAGCAGTCCAACAGACTCTCAAGAGTCTTCTCCAGCACCACAGTTAGAACACATCAGTTCTTTGGTGCTCAGCCTTCTTTATGGTCTAACTCTCACATCCGTGCATGACTATAGGACAAACCATAGCTTTGATTATATGGACCTTTGTCAGTTTCGCTGTTTTAAAGGTGAGGTCTCAGGTTCAAAGAGGTGTGCCCTCAGCTCCTCTGACGAGCGCCCCTCCGGGCACCCTGTCGCCAAGGTGACTTGGAGTGAGATTGCAAGCCCTCGAAGGCGAGGATCCAGTGAGAGGAGGGGGCCCCTGCTGAGGAGTCTGAGCTTGCTTGCTCTGAGCCAGTCCCTGGGAGGTCAGCCGCCAGTGGTCAAACACATCTACTCTTCTGAATTATTCAAGTCTTGGAATAATAATTACAAAAGGGAGGCAACTCATAAAACTGGGATTAAAAAAAAAATAAGGAAAAGCTGAGCCAAATCTGTACTGGATTGTCAAGGCATCTGATCAGAAAAGAAATCAGAGGCTCATCAGAAATCAGGTTTGGGCTGAAAGCAAACAACTCAGGGTCTTTTTGTGAGGGGGCAGGGGTGGGGGGGGGTCCAATTTCTTGGGGGGTCAGGAGGGCCACAGAGCCTCTGAGTGACCATATAGTGCCACAGGTGGAGTTTCAGGGGGCTGGGGTTGTCGTCAGTCAATCACTCAAAAGCGCTGTGTAAACAAGGGGGAAACATGTCCTGTTATTGATGCTGTTTCCGATTCCCTTAAGAGTGTCACCATCTAATGACCAGCAGGGCTGAGCAGCACACTCAGAGGCCTTGCTCATTAGACTGCGCAGTGGAGGTAAATGTAGAGAGTTGTCTCTGAAACACCTTTATCTGAAGTGTTGCTTTGGCCGCGGGAAGGATAGCAAAACCACTTCTCAGTGTGAGCCGACCCACGTGCGTCGAGTGTTTAGGCACGAGTGGGATGTTCCATTCTCATGAAAATGATTTCAAAATAGCAGTTTCTCATTATCTGTGATTTATCATTTTCTGTGATGCTAGACCCAGCTTGTTGGCAACAAGTCCTTAATTAATGAAAGCAATTTTTACAGGTCTTCTTTCCTACCTGGTAAAGACTCAGGGGAAAGACTGTTACCCATCAGAGAGGTTCTCAGAGATGCAAAATGTCCCTGTTTGAGAACAGAGACATCTGCTGTTGGGTGTGGACTTTAAGTCTTTGGTTGCTTTTTAAAGACAGAATCAGAAGGGGAGGATGGTTTGATAATCTCTCTCTTCGGGGTGCTGAGAATGGAGGGCTGAAGCGGCTTCCTGAGGGCACAAGGAATTATAAATTAACCAGTGTCCATGACTACATGGACTTTGAAGTTTGTGGATCTTAATACACCCTTGGTGTGTTAACTGAGGAGCCTCCTGTTCGTTCTGTTAGCAGCAAAGTCAAGAGGTTCCTGAACTTGTTTCCTGGAGCATTGTGTGAAGGTAGGAAGGTGGGAAGCTGCAACTAGCTTCAGGGATTGGGGAGGGATCAGGGGTGCTGGTTTGG
The DNA here is from genome assembly GCF_023699985.2 of Odocoileus virginianus. Classification (NCBI taxonomy): domain Eukaryota; kingdom Metazoa; phylum Chordata; class Mammalia; order Artiodactyla; family Cervidae; genus Odocoileus; species Odocoileus virginianus. The sequence goes on along the minus strand of NW_027224346.1, from coordinate 396,972 downwards.
GAGATGAAACCAGAGGTACCTCAAGACCTTGCATCAGAGAGAACAGAGAGGAAGAAAAAGAGCAGGCTGAACTAGAGAAAGGCTGAGCAGGTTTTCCTGATGGACCCACATTTGACTCTGGGACACGTAATGCTGCAACTAGTACATCATTGTTTAATAAATGAATGGATGAATTCATACAATTTAGGGACTAGGAAGTTTATCGAGTCTGGTCTTTGCTTACTCCATGCATAAATTTACTATGCTTCTGTGTTTCCTAATGGCTGGACCTTTTGGTTGCAAAGGATATATCACAATTCAATATAATTTTATTTAAAAGAGTTGCTTTGTCCATAGCAGCTTTGTGTCATGCATGTGTTCAATGACTAATACTTAAATAGCCACAATTTTTAGTTGTTCATTATAGTGAAATAGGTGGGGACCACTTCTCTGCAGCTCAGCTACCCTTCCCAACCTCACAGGGCAGCTCATTCCACAACTGGGCAGTAACTGGGCAGTTGTAGCTGTCGGTCAATATTCCTGCCTCATTTTAAGTTTCACCCATTTCCTCAGATTTCCATTCTCGTACTGTTTCTGCTTTCGGGAGATCTTGCAGAGAGAAGGGCTAGTATGAAAGTTACCTCTTTCATAAATCAGATTAGTTCTGGATGTGCTACGTTTGTGTATTTCTATTTAAAAGTTACTTTGTCCTTTTTGTAGTCTCCTGATTGGAAGAGGGAAAATCCATTTAGGCAGGAGTTCGGTGACAGGGACTCATTGTTTCATAAGCCTAGAGTTCAGCACTTCTGTCTTTCCTCACCCCACCTCCCCGCAGAGTGTGGAGTCTGCGTTGCCTGCCGCTCAGCTGTTCGCTGCTCATTTGCCAGTCATGTCCTCCATGCTGCGAGGACACGAGTGCAGCCCGGAGTGGGTATTGAGGTTTGCAATGGGATGAGCCGTTGGCGTCCCAGGAACCATGGAGCCTGTGGTTTAAGAGCATCGGAGTCCCGCCTGCCAGGGGCCTTTCAAGGAGGAGGCTCCTTGTGGGAAGAAACTCCTCCACCATTTTTCCAATGAGCCTGTTTGTTGGGCCAAAGTGCAGGCTCACATTCCCACCCCTCGGCTTAGGCAGGTCTTTCCTCTCAGATTTCAGAACTGTCACTCACTCCAGAGCTGGGCCTCTGAGCAGCCACATTGTTCCCTCGGTTTCCTGGGTGCTGGGGGCAACGAGGCTATCTTTTCTCCCACAGCCAACAGGAATTGACAGGGACTTGGAGGCTACCAGCCCTCCATGTACTCCTCTTCACAATGAAGAGTATGCTTTCTTCTTAATGTGCAGCTTGCGTACAGTGGGTCACCCACCCACGCAGTGATTCACACTCTTCTCAAGGACGCTCACCAAGGTTTCAGGCAAAACATTCCAGTGCCAGGCGCAGGGCGTGGGTAGGGAGGGGAAAGGTGAATAGTCCCTGCCCCTCGGGAGCTTCCAGACAGGAGAGGGGATGCGTGGAGTAAATGTCCTCCATATCACATGGGGCTTCCCAGGTGGCGCAATGGTAAAGAATCTGCCTGCGAATGCAGGAGATGCAAGAGACAGGGGTTCAGTCCCTGGGTTGGGAAGGTCGCCTGGATTAGGAAATGGCAACGCACTCCGGTATTCTTGTCTGGGAAATCCCACGGACAGCCTGGCATCCCGTGGTCCATGGGGTCACGAAAGAGTAGGACCCAACTGAGCAACTGGGTGTGTGCACGCACACACACACATACACACACACTCACACTCACACATTCATATCACATATTTGTATTTGAAAGTCCAAAATGTGGGATCATGTCAGCAGTTTTATCGGTGCAGGAAAAAGCACTGAGAGGAAGTGATAAATAAAAGGCTCAAGGAGATTAATTGACTTCAGTCTTCCACTGCTAGTAAACAGAAGAGCTGGAAATCTAAGTCTTTTCCAATGGGTTATCATCCAATCAAACATGGTAAATGTTAAAGACATTTATGAACAAAGGGATGAAGGGTTGTGGAAGGACTATCTGAGAGAGTCAGGGGAGATACCTTAACGTTTAAAGTAGGTTTTACAGAGGGGGTCTGAGTCTGTCATGTGCAAAGGTGGAAGAAGTGCATTCTTGAAACACGGAATGGAATAGTGCGTGCAAAGCTCAGTGTGGAAAGGTTATGGTGTGTTTGGAAAACAGCAAAGAGCAGATGAGGCTAAAATAATTTTAGTTGGCAGGATGGAGGATGGAAAGAGTAGAGATGGATTAGAGACAGGAGACCCAGGTAGGAGTCTGTCCCAGTAATGAGCCAAAAGTTATTGAGATCTCAGACTAAGGAAGGAACAATGAGAATGAAGACAAGAAGTTGGATTCAAAAAATATTTTGAAAGTAGCATAAACAGAATTTGACAAGGGAATAGTTGTTGCAGAAAGATCCTGCAGTGAATGCAGTCAGAGTTTAGGAGATTTGGGTGTGTGTGTGTGATGATCCCATTAAATGAGATGGCAAACATAGGTGGTAAAACAGTTTTGGGATGTGAAAAAATAGTGGAACATGGAATTGATGGCAAATTCTGGGAGAAGCACCAAATTCATGCCTGTGGGTAAATGGAAGTGAAGATGAGACTTAACTTTATCTGTAACACTTTATTATTTTTTAAAAAATAACTTGAAGCAATGTGAATATCTGTGGTGGTACACACAGTGCTTATATTAGTTTCTGTGCTTTTTAATTTTTTAAAAGCAATGCCTGGAGTTCTTTAAAAGAAAGTAAGTAATGTATGGAGCATTTGGAGTAGCTCCTATGTACTTGGCACTGTTCCAGGTACTTGAGCTATAATATTTGCTCCCTTCCTCTACTGGCCTCTTCCTTTCAGAAGTTAGCCCGCTGGAGTTCAGAATCAGCTTCTGGTTCCAGCTTGACCACAGGCAAATCAATTTTCCTCCCTGGGTTTCTTTCAGCTCTCACATCCTACAATTCAATACGCACTGCACCTCGTACTCCTTATTCTCACTGACGTGAGCCCCAGGGTGCGGTCCATTGGTATAAAATAAGTCCACTGGGGAGTGTAACTAAGGGCTGACCTAAGCACGTGTTCCAAATGGTCCTTTCTACCTCTGCCTCCCACCCAACCCCATCCCAGGACAGCAGAGTTTCCTCATGGGATTTCCAATTTGCGAGGGAAACTTGATAATTTCTTTGGTAATGGGCTATGTCCTAATTCCAATCTCATCAACAGAAGCAACTTTTGTACATTCAACTTTAGACGCCATGGAGAGAACAGTTACTAAACAAAAATTCTTGCCTTCATACTGTTTACATTTTGGTGAATGGAGACATCAAGAAAAAATAATAACAATAAAAAGAGGACACAGCGTGTCACTACAGGGCAAGGCAACGCAAGGTGAGTAGTAAAATGCTAGTGCTCTGAGTCCTATAAAACCTAATTCCTAATCCCTAAGTTCTTCTTTTTAAACTATTAGAATCTAGATGTTTTATTTTAAATTTTTTTAATAGAAAATATTTGTTCATTGCTGTGCAGGCTTTCTCCTGTTACGGCCAGAAGGGGCTACTCTCTGGTTGCGGTGCATGGGCTGCTCATTGCAGTGGCTTCCCTTGTGGCATAGCAGGGGCTGCAGGGCACGCACACTTTGGTAGGAGGCACATGGGCTCAGTAGTTGCGATTCCCAGGCCCTAGAGCAGAGGCTCAGTAGTTGTTGCACACAAGCCCAGCTACTCCAAGGCACGTGGGATCAGGGATCAAACCCTTGTCTCTGGCATTGGTGGGCAAGCTCTTTACCACTGAGCCACCAGGGAATTCCCTAGAATCTAGATATTTTATTGAAAAGGAAAAATTATTTCTAAGGAAAAATTCATAGAAGTAGGATTGTTTGAAGAAAGAACAGATGTATTTTGAGATTTCTGAGAAAGGAGCAGTGACATTTTACACCCCTTCACGATGTATCAGAATGCCAATCCCCTCTTGCTACTGCCACATGTTATTGATTGGTGCCAATTTTATTGACTGGAAAAGGGATCTCTTTGTTGCTTTTATTCACATTTATTTGATTGCTAGTGATGTTGAAACAGTATATCCAGTAGTGAGACAGAGCCTGAAGTGAGGGAGAAAGAGAAAGTCTTCCTTTTTTAAGGTTTACATCCTGATTAATGTTATTAAAATGTGTAAAAATAATTTCTGATAAAACTCTCCCCCTTTAAACTAACCTGTCTGTTCCACAACCCCTTTTCTATTTAATTATCTATTTTGACAAATTTCAGATTTCTAGATGGATCTGGAGGCAAAAGGCATAAAGTGAGGCCTAAGAGATTGGGAACTTTAGGATTACATTGAATCAACTAGTACATTTCCTTTTCTTTTGCTCCTCTTCTCCCAAATGTTAGATTATGAATTAGATACATATATATTGTTATAATTCTACTCTACTTTTATAGAAAAGTCAAAAACTCCTACTAAATTTTAAAATACTTTTGTATTGTTGCTTTAGTGGTAGTAAAACACAAAGAAACCACCATTGGGCAAAGAAGGTTAATGGGAAACTGTTTCTCTTCATGTGCTTCAGCAGCTTGTATATAGTAAACATTTTTTAAATGTAGAAAGAATGAATTAAGAAGAAAGCAAATGAATGTTTACTTGAAACATCTGAATGCTAGCCTGGGAAAAAAATAATTCATAACCAAGTAGGAAAATCTTAACTGGTTTAAGTTTATGTCTTTTTTTAACTTGAAAGGTTAGAAGTTTGATTCATTAGAGACTCAATTAGTAAAATATTAATTTAGAAAAGATATAATGATTTTCATATTGTCCAATATTATGTATGTTTAAGTGCCAATGTTGTTTGTCAAAAGCAAATCCAGGTGTTTGGTGGAAGACTGCTATTGAACATCAGTTACTATGGCTTAGTTAGTAATTAGAATAATTACCTGTGGTGAGAAAAATCACTCAAAATATTATTAAAGAAAAACCTACTCTGATGGATATGCATTACTGCAGATATTTATCGATGTGTTATACCTAAACGTAAAATTAGCTCTCAAGCTTGCAATCTTATATGTTTAGAAACAGAATCATTATAGCAAAAATGTAAATTACAAAGTCACTTCAAAAAATAATTAATATTTGCCTAAAACCTAAATTCTTCCGGGTCACTGTTGGGTTACCATCCTCTTCCCCTGCATAGTTTTCATACTCCGCCCACGGCCCACCTTCTGGCCACGCCCACGCTCCTGACGTCAAATTTCCGTGCCGAGCCGCATTGACCTAGCCAATCGAAAGCCGCACAGCTGCACGAGCCCCATTAAGCCCCGCCCCGTGAGTCGACGCAAGGCTATTACGATGGGGCCCGGCAGCTTTGTGGCGCTGCGGCTCTGGGCGCAGGTGTGCCGCAGGGCCGTTTTTCCCCGCGCTTGGCCCGCGGCTGGTGCCGGGGATCGGCTTCGGCTGCAGGCCGTGGGAACGCCTACGGCGAGGGCAACACTCAGCAGGGCCTGCCTGGTCCCGGACCGAGCGCGCGGCCTGCACGGCGGGCCAGGCCTGGAGGAGCAGGCGGAGGGGACAGCCGGCGAGGGACTCCCGGAGTCTGGCACCGCAGGTACGGTGATGGAGAGGGGAGGCGGGTCCTGCTGAGTTCTTCTTTCTGTATTTTTCTCGGGGTCACAAAACTTCTACAAAGCAGAACCGGAAGGGCCTACAAAGGTTGTTGGCACCAGCTTTGCATTTCACAGTGAGACCAAGAGATGAACTGAATCAGTCTCCGAAACCCCGGGCGTCCGTCTGAACAGCTACGCCGGACTCTTGGCATTACACCCTCAGCGTCCTCATCTCCCTTCACTCTCTTCCTAGGGTCCCGAGAAATGGACTTGTTAAGAGTGTTGGGGCGTGAGAATTCTGAGGAGGAGCTGGGGGCTGGGGTCTAAAGGGTGCAGTAAGAAGCGCTAATAGGAGATATGGCCAATTTAAGGGCCTCTGATTTGTGTAAGTTTTTAGCCGGTTGAGAGATGGTAAACAGATCACACCTGTGAAAATATGAGAGGGAGAGGTTAATATCTAGCGCCTTGGAAGTCAGCTTTAAAGCTTAAGAGAACCGTAAGTCCAGAAGCTATAATACATCACGGTGACAATCCGAGTATCTAAACCTCCGGGGGGCGGGGTGGGGGGGGGGAGACTTTCACAGATAACAGTTGTTACATAACCCAAATGGCATTGTAAGAAAAACTTGAGAGTTCAGGATGAGAACTGCTGTTAACTTCTAGCCCTCGATTTGGTAGATCTGGGGCCACACATAGTTGGCTACATCTGAGTTTCTCAGATGAAGGTTGTGGGCCAGGTACTACCCAAGAGCCCTTCCAGTTCCCAGTGCTAGTTCTGTGACCCTTTCTGGCTGGAATTCAGTTTAATATGTCCCAGGGTATTACCACCTCCCCAAATTGTGCTTCTGTTTTCCTCTCTTTGTGTAGCAGTTCTCTGCTTGAGCAGTGTTACTTGTTTCCTCAAGTACTGGAACAGAAGCGGTTATTGCTGGTGTATGGTACTACTTGCATTTGCTAATAGGAAAGGATGTGGTGGCTCTCTGTGACCTGAGCACATTCCCAGAAAAGTCGAGCAATGCTCTATGAAGCCAGAGCCCACATTCAACTTCCAGGAGGCAAAACATTTACAAAACATTTCAGATCTGAGCACTCTCCCAGAGAATCATTTTCGCTGTCAGCGGCCTGCATTTCTGAGTGCACATCATGTCTGTCTTCATTTAGCCACCTGACACAACCAAATATTTTGTGTTTCAGATCACGCTGGTCCCAAGTTTGACATCGATATGCTGGTTTCACTTCTGAGGCAAGAAAATGCAAGAGACATTTGTGTCATCAAAGTTCCTCCAGAAATGAAATATACAGATTACTTTGTGATTGGTAGTGGCACTTCCACTCGACACTTACATGCCATGGCCTACTACATCGTGAAAATGGTAGGATGCTTTCTTTTTCTTTAAAATCTTTAACTTAATGGAATGGTGTCAATGCATCAGACTGAAGAGCAGCGCTTGAAAACTAAACCCGTCACAGAGATTATATGAGAAACCCAGAATTGGCACAAGTTTTTTATGTTCTTTGATGGTGAAAAAGTTATGAGGACCAATATCTAGCCTTAGTGGGTCAGGCTATCTCATATTCTTGTCTCTGTGCCAAGTAACCTGAGGCAGACTAGAATACAGTATTACTGAAGGGTTTCTGGAGCAAAACTGCCCAGTTACCCACCAGCCCTATGTGATTGTGTAATTATAAATTAAAACTAAAAATTCAGTTCTTCAGCTGTACTAGCCACATTTCAGGTGCTTGGTGGCCACATGTGGCTTATTTGTACTGAATGGCGCAAATATAAAACATTTCCCCAGTTGCAGAAAGTTCTGTTGGATAGTGCTGGCCTAGAGTTTAATTCAAATGAAAAGATTTAGTCCTTGTCTTCTGAATTCACAAGTCTAGTTGAGGAAAGTAAAGGTAGTTCATTTTCCAACTAGACTGAATAGGAATCAGAATGAGGAAGAAAATATATTTGGAAGCTGATTCTGATACCACTCTAGAGGGAAACATACTTCTTTCACCCTGTTGAAAATTAGTCATGGAGGGGACAGTCAAGACCAAGAGAGGACCTGGGATTGCCTTAGAGAAGAGTGGCAAAATACGGAGCCTGAGAACAAAACCCTGGTGCAACAGGGGAGAACAAAGGAAGATTCTTAAAAATGGGGTAATTGGAGAGACAGAGAGAGCTAGGAGGCCATGGAGGAAAAAGGACCTTAGGGTCTCTGTCAGATGCAGTAGTAGAATAGAGTAAGACTTAGAAGTGACCATTGAACTTGGAGATGTAAAAAGAATGAGAGATTTTTCAGAGAAAGTTTCTGTGGAAGAGCAAGGGAGGGGAATAGAAATGAGTTTTACAGAAAGTTTAGGTGAGAAGGGAGAAAAGGGCAAAGTCAAGAAAGTTTTGTTGTTCTTGTTTATGGTAAAACGTATATAACACGAAACTTAACATTTTAGTCATTTTTAGGTGGGCAGTTAAGTGGCATTAGTTACATTCACATTGTTGTAGGAAGGTTACCACAATCCATCTCCAGAACATTTTTCATCTTGCAGAAAACTCTGGACACGTTAAACCAGAACTCCCCATTCTTCCTTCCCCTAGCCTCTGGCAGCACCATTCTGTTTTCCGTCTCTGAACTTGACTAATAAGTACCTCCTTGAGTGGAATCATACTTTTATCTGCCCTTTTGACTTACTTCATGTAGCATAATATTTTTCAAGGTTTTTCTGTGTTGTCGCATGTGTTAGAATGTTCTTCTTTTTAAGGCTGGATATTTATTTTAATGTATTAAATTAATGTACCATATTGTATCTTATCCACCCAAATGGTGGGCATTTGGGTTGCTTCTGCCTTCTGACTATTGTGAATAATGCTGCTATAAACATGAGTTCATGTCCCTGCTTTTAATTTCAGAAGTGAAATTGCCAGATCATGGTGATGCTATGTTTAATTTTATGAGGAACTATCATATTCTTTAACATAGTAGCTATACCACTTTATGTTCCCACCAGCAGTGCACAGGTGTTCAGATTTCTCACCACTTGTTATTTTCCGCTTTGTTGATAAATGAGTCTGAAAGTGTGAAAGTGTTAGTTGCTCAGTTGTGTCCAGCTCTTTTTGACCCTGTGGATTTTAGCCTGCCAGGCTCCTCTTTCCATGGGATTCTCCAGGAAAGAATCTTGGAATGGGTTGCCCTTACTTTCTCCAAGGGATCTTCCCTATCCAGGGATCGAACCTGGGTCTCCCGTATTGCAGGCAGATTCTTTACTGTCTGAGACAGTCTAAGGATCATGAAGTAGTACTCCTGATTTTGATTTACTTTTCCCTGATAATTAGTGAGGTTGAGCATCTTTTCACATGGTTGTGAGCCCATTTGCAGCACTTGAATACAGTCCTTTGTCCATGTTTTAATTTGTGTGTGTGTGTGTGTGTGTGTGTGTGTGCATGTGAAGTTGCGGGAGTTCTCTGCATATTCTGGATATAAACCCTATGTCATGTATGTGATTTGCAAATATTTTCTCCTGTTCTATAGGTTGCCTTGTTACTCTGATAGTGTCTTTTGATGCACAGAAGTTTTTAAATTTTTCTATCCTTGCCTTTGGTCTCATATCCAAGAAATAAATGCCAACTCCAGTGTCGTGAGGCTTTCCCCACCATGTTTTCTTTGTTTTGGCTGTGTTGCATTGCAGGTGGGATCTTAGTCCCCTGACCAGGGATCGAACTCACACCGCTTACCGTGAAAGCTTTGGGTCTTAACCACTGGACTGCCAGGGAAGTTCCTCCACTGTTTTCTTCTAAGGGTTGTATAGTTTTAGGTTTCATGTTGAAATCTTTGGTACATTTGAATTCGTTTTAGTAAACGGTGAATTCGTTTTAGTAAACGGTGTAAGATCTTGCATGTGGGTATATAGTTTTTCCAACACTATTTGTTGAAAGGACTGTCTTAACCCTGTTGAGTGGACTTGGCACCCTTGTTGAAAAAAACATTTGAACATATGGGCTCTTTATTGAATTGGCCTGTAAGTCTGTCTTGAACACTGTTTTGATGACTGTAGCTATGTAATAAGTTTTTTTTTTTTAAAGTTTTTAAATTAGGAAGCTTGAGATTTCAGCTGTGCTCTTGCCTTTTAAAATTGTTTGTGGCTATTTGGGGTCCCTTTAGATTACATATGCATTTTAGGGTAGATATTTCTGTTTCTACAAAAGAAAAAAAGTTGTGGGATTTATAGGGATTGATTGTATTGACTCTGTAGATGGACTTCACAATATTGTGTTCCAGTTCCTGGGTATAGGGTGTCTATTTGTTGGTGTCATCTTTGTGGTGTTGTGTAGTTTTCAGTGTACAAGTCTTGCTCCTTTGGTTATGTTTATTTCTAAGTATTTTATCCTTTTTTATTCTATTGCAAACGGGATTGTTTTCTTCATTTCCCTTTCAGGTTGCTTATTAAGTATACAGAAGCACAACTGATTTGGGGATGTTGATTTCATATCATGCAACTTTGCTGAATCCATTTTTTCTAACAGGTTTTTTTGGGTGCAGTCTTTATGGTTTTATGGTATAAGATCATGTCATCTGTAAACTGAGATAGTTTTATTTCTTCCTTTCCAGTTTGGTTACTTTTTTCTTTTCCCTTGCTCAAATTGCCATGGCTAAAACTTCCAGTCCTGTGTTGAATAGAAAGTGGCAGAAGAGGGCATTCTTGTCTTGTTCCTGATCTGAGAGGTAAAACTTTCAGTTTTTGTCATTGAGTTTGATGATACCTAATAGCTGTGGGCTTTTCATATGTGGCCTTTATTATCTTGAGGAGATTTTTTTAGTCTTTGTTGAGTTCTCCTCATGAAAGGGTACTGAGTTTTGTTAAATGGTTTTTCGGCATGTATTTGAGATGATTGTATGGTTTTTGTTCTTCATTTTGTTAATATGGTTTATTACATTGACTGACTTTCACGTGGAAACGTCCTTTCCAGAGATAAATCCCCTGTGGTCTTGGTGTGTTATTCTTTTAATGTGGTGTTGAATTTGGTTTGCTGGTGTATTGATCTGCAGTTTTTTCCTCCACCAGGTAAGCCCCACATACACATATATGCACTCTTTCCTAGGTCATTACAGAGTCTTGTGTGGCATTCCTGTGCTGTAAGTAGGCTGTTGCTGGTTATTTTATAGTGCTGTCTGTATGTCAGTCCCAGTCGCCTGATTTATCCCTCTCCCGTCCTCTTAATGATATTTTCATTTTTTCTTTAATTGGGGTATAATTGCTTTACAATGCTGTGTTGCTTTCTGTTGTACAACTAAGTGACTCAGTTATAAGAATACAACCCATCACCTCCCTCTCGACCCTCCATCCCACCCCCTAGGTCACCACAGAGCACTGAGATGAGCTCCCTGCACAGATGGGGCCTTCCCGCAGGTTCCCACTAGCTAGCTCTTTTACCCATGGTAGTGTATACATGTCAATCCCAATCTGCCAACTCGCCCCACCCCTGCTTCCCCCGCCCCATCCACCGTGTGTGCGCCCCTCTCTTCTCCACACCTCCGTCTCTGTTCCCGCCGGCAGATGGGCTCACCCGCATTCCACACGTGTGCCTTAACACACAGTACGTCTTCCTCTCTCCGACCTCCTGCACTCTGTACCGGAGACTCTAGGTCCGCCCCCCTCACGAGTGGTGGCCCGGCCTCGCCCCTCTTTGTGACTGAGTGACATCCCGTCGTGTGACTGCACCACATCTCAGTCCGTTCATTGTCGCTGAGCGTCCAGGCTTCTGGGTCCTGGCTGTTGTAAACAGTGCTGCAGTGAACACTGGGGTGCATGTGTCTTTTGAATTATGGTTTTACCAGGTTATGTGCCCAGTAGTGGAATTGCTGGGTCACACAGTAGTTCTAGTTTTAGTTTTTCAAGGAATTTCCATACTGTTCTCCAGAGTAGCTGTGTCAACTTAAATTCCCACCGACAGTGCAAGAAGGTACCCTTTTCTCCACACCCTCTTAGACATTAAATGCTTGTAGATTTTTTGATGATGGCCATTCGGAAGTGTGAGGTGATGCCTCGTTGTAAGTTTGACTTGCGTTTCTCTAATAATGAGTGAAGTTGAGCATCTCTTCATGTGTTCGTTGGCCATCTGCACGTTTTCTTTGGAGAAATGCCTGGTTAGGTCTTCTGCCATTTTTTGATTGGGTTGGTTTTTTTTTTTTTTCATATTGAACTGCATGAGCTACTTGTTTACTTGGGAGATTAATCCTTTGTCACTTGTGTCCTTTGCAAATATTTTCTCCCATTCTGAAGGTTGTCTTTTTGTCTTGTTTATGGTTTCCTTTGCTGTGCAAAAGCTTTTAAGTTTAATTAGATCCCATTGTCTTTATTTTTCTTTTCATTTTCATTACTCTAGGAGGTGGATCAAAAAAGATCTTGGCTATAATTTATTTAAAGTAGTGTTCTGCATAGTTTTCTTTTCTCTTTTTTCAGTTGGAGTATAATTGCTTTATTGTGTTGTGTTAGTTTCTGCTATCCAAAAAAGAGACTCAGCTCTACGTGTAACTGTATCTCCTTCCTCTTGAGCCTCCAGCCCACCCCTCTAGGTCACCACAGAGCACGGAGCTAAGTTCCCTGTGCCCTCAGCAACTTCCCAGTAGCTATCGGCTTTACATGGGGCAATGTATATATTTCAGTGCTACACTCTCAGTTCATCCCACTGTGATGAAGTGTGTCCCCATCCCCCACTGTGTTCACATGTCTTTTCTCTATATCTCTGTCTGTATTCCTGCCCTGCAAATAGGTTCATCAGTGCCATATTTCTGGATTCTAATTAGGCGTTAATATATGATACGATATTTTTCTCTCTCTGACTTATTCACTCTGTATGAGAGGCTCTAGATACAGTTCAACTGACTCAGTTCCTCCCTTTTTATGGCTCAGTAATATTCCACTGTATGTATGTACCACATCTTCCTATTCCATTCATCCGTTGTTGGACATCTAGATTGCTTCCATGACTGTCGTAAATAGTACAGCATTGAACATTGGGGTGCATGTGTTTTTTTCTTTTAATTTTGGTTTTCTCAGGTTATATGCCCAGTAAGGGATTCCTAGGGCAAATAGTAGTTCTGTTTTTAGATTTTTTTCGTCATTAATGATCTTCTGTTTATTTTTTAATGGGCGTGGTAGTAGTGGTGGTTTAGTCACTAAGTCATGTCTGACTCTTGTGACCCCATGGACTGTAGCCCGCCAGGCTCCTCTGTCCATGGGATTTTCCAGGCAAGAATACTGGAGTGGATTGCCATTTCCTTTTCCAGGGGATCTTCCCGACCCAGGAATTGAACCCAGGTCTCTGGCATTGCAGGCAAATTCTTTACCAACTGAGCTATGAGGGTATAATTGCTTTAAAATGATGTATTAATTTCTTCTGTCCAATAGTGAATCACCTGTATATACATATATCCCGTCCATTTGGGCCTCCCTCCCACCCCAGCCCCCTCCATCCTGCCCCTCTCCATCCCTCTGGGTAATCACAAAGCAGTGAACTGAACTCCCAGTGCTATGAGCAACTACCCACCAGCTATCTGTTTTACACATGGCAGTGTATTTATGCAATTCTACCCTCCCAATTAGTCTTACTCTCCCTGTCCCTTGTGTCCATACGTCCATTCTCTACTTCTGCAACTATTCATGACCTGCATATAAGTTCAACTGTATCATTTTTCTAGATTCCATGTATATGTGTTAACATATGAGACTCATTTTTTTCTTTCTGAGTTCACTCTATATGAAAGGTTGTTGCTGAACCATGAAAGACGCTGGGATTCTTGGCCTCCGGAGGAGAAGAATTCAATCCAGGGCCAGTGATGAGGCTTGATCACTCAGAGCTTTTGTGTCATAAAGTTTTATTAAAGTATAAAAGATAGAGAAAGCTTCTGACATAGACATCAGAAGGGGGCAGAAAGAGTGCCCCCCCTGCTAGTCTTTAGCTGGATGTTATATAGCTACTAGCAAGCTGTTAATTATAGAAAGGAGATGTCTCAAAACTCAGAGTGGCACCAGGCCCCTCACCCACAACATGCATTTTGAGATAACATTGGCACCAGGTGAGTCATCCCAGGCCATAAAATGATTGACATGAATCTTGAAGAAAGGCAGGTTTCCAAGTAAATATATAGTTTCATTAACATAGATTAGAAGAACAATGTATGAGTGAAACGTACAGGTTTGTCAAGTCCATTCTGAGTCTTAGGTGGAAGGACTTGAAGACAGAGTGTAGGGTAAATATGTAGTTCATTAACAGCTTAAACATTTCCATAAGAAAAATGCTTTGGTTAGCTCAAGGTTTGAGAAAAATTAAGTTCAGGTGGAACCAGGTATTGTCATGGCAACACAGAATTTTAAAAGAAAACTCTTTAAATTTATATAGAGAAGGGGAAAAAATATAACACGAGTAGTTTGTTTCCTCCTGCTGCTTAACAGAGAGAAAAAATGTCTGACACTTGCAACCTATTTCCTCCTGGACTTCCTGCCTGTTACCCTCCAAGAGTCAAGGGCCATCCACAGCACAACAGACGACCCCGTTTCTTGCCATTTTATGGCTGAATAATATTCCAGTGTATATATTACATTTTCTTAATCCATTCATCTGTTGCCAGACATCTAGGTTACTTCCATATCCTGGCCTTTGTAAATAGTGCTGCAGTGAACGTTGAGCTCCATGTGTCTTTTTTAAAAACAATTTTTATTTATTTATTTTTGGCTCTACTGGGTCTTTTTTGCTGCGTGAGCTTTTCTCTAGCTGTGGTGAGCGGGGCTACTCTCTAGTTGGGTTGCATGGGCTTCTCAGTGCGTTGGCTCCAGGGTCTGTGGGCTTCGAGCCTCAGTGGTTGCAGCATGTGGGCCCAGCAGTTGTGGTTCCCGGACCCCAGAGCACAGGCTCAGTTGTTCGGTGCACGGGCTTAGTCACGATGAAGTACCTGAGATCCTCCCAGACCAGGGATGGAACCCATGTCTCCTGCATTGGCAGGCAGATTCTTTACCACTGAGCCACCAGGGAAGCCTCATGTGTCTTTTAGTTTTTTCCCCCCAAGATTAATGATCTTTTTAAATTGGAATATAATTGCTTTACATTTTATGTAAGTTTCTGCTCACCAGCAAAGTGAATCACTTGTATATACACATATATTCTCTCCCTTTCGGCCTCCCTCACACTACCATTTCCCTCATCCCGCCACGGCGCTAGGCCATCACAAAGCACTGAGCTGAACTTCCCGTGCCTTCTAGCAGCGACCCTCCAGCTGCCTGTTTTACGTGTGGCACTGCTAGTCTTTCTGTGCGTCCCACCCTCCCCATCCACTGTGTCTACGTGTTGGGTGCTACTCCGTGACTATTCCTGCCTGCATATAGGTTCATCTGTACCTTATCTGTACAAATATTAATATACACTATTTGTTATTTTGTTCTGACTTCACTCTGTATGACAGACTCAGGGCTGTCCATGCCGCTACAGATGACCTAATTATCTTCCTTTTTATGGCTGAATAATATTCGCTTGTGTATATATACATACCACATCTTTATCCATTCATCTGTGGATGGGCATTTAGGTTGCTTCCATGTTCTGGATATTGTAAATAATGTGTTGAATATTGGGGTGTATATATCTTTTTGACTTAGTGGTTTTCTCAGATTATATACCTGGTAGTGGGATTGCTTGGGCATATGGTAGTTCTATTTTCAGATTTTTTTTTTTTAACCACATTAATGATCTTTAATTTTTTTATTTTCTAATTGGAGTACAATTGCTTTACAATGTTGTTAGTGTGTGCTGTCCAACAACGTGAATCACCTGTATGTGTACATACCCCTTTGGGGCTCCCGCCCACTGCCATGCCTCCACCCCATCACCCCTTTATGTCATCATAAAGCCCTGAGCTGGGCTGTCTGTGCTATGCAGGGGCTTCCCACTACCTGCCTGTTGTACTCAGCACACTATATATTTCAGCACTCGTCTTGCACATATGTTCATCTGTACCATTTTCCTAGATTCCATATATTTGTTAATATACAATATTTGATTTTCTCTTTCTAACTTACCTCACTCTGGATAACAGATTCTGGTTCCATCCACATCGTTACAAATGACCCAATTTCATTCTTTTTTATGGCTGAGTAATATTTCATTGTGTGTGTGTGTGTGTGTGTGTAAGCCACATCTGCTTTAGTTTGCGTCCGTGTCCTGGCTGTGGTGGATACTGTGGCAGTGAACATTGTGATGTGTGTGTCTTCTTGGTTTTC
Source organism: Odocoileus virginianus (assembly GCF_023699985.2). Lineage (NCBI taxonomy): Eukaryota > Metazoa > Chordata > Mammalia > Artiodactyla > Cervidae > Odocoileus > Odocoileus virginianus. The sequence continues at coordinate 381,128 of NW_027224346.1, read as the reverse complement.
TCTGGGTATATACCCAGTAGTGGGGTCATGGGTTATGTGATAGTTCTATTTTTAGTTTTGTTTCATGAATAATGATCTTTTTAAATAATTTAATTGGAGTAAAATTGGTTTACATTGTTATGTAGTTTTTTTTGTACAACAGTATGAATAAGTTATAAGTATACACATATCCCTTCCCTCCCACCCCCCGCCCCAGCCGTCTGGGTCATCATAGAGCATCGAGCTGAATTTCCTGTGCTACACCGCAGCTTCCCACTACTTACTTATTTTATACATGGTGATGTTTATGTGGCAACGCTACTCTACCGATTTGTTTCACACTCCCCTTCCCTTGGGTTTACATGTCCATTCTCTACTTTTGCATCTCATTTCTGCCCTGCAGAAAGGATCATCTGTACCATTGCTCTGCATGCCATATCCGTATATTAGTATATGGTATTTGTTTTTCTGACTGGTCCATCCACATCACTACAAATGACCCAATATTGTTCCTTTTTAATGGCAGAATAATACTCCATTGTGTACACATATGTATATATATAGACATACACACGCACACATGCCCCACATCTTTTTTCGGGATGATTATCTATTTTTAAATGAAACAAAGATGAATATTTTTAATGATAAAAGGTACAATTCACAAAGAAGATAGACATCATAAACCATTAGACACCTAACAACAAAGAAACAAAGATACATAAAGCAAAAATCAGAAGAAATAGAAGGGAAAAGAAATTTATATATAGTCATAGTGAAATGTATTAATGTTTCTCTGAGAATATTTTATCAAGTGCAGAAAAAATAAGAATAGGAGCATCTTGAATGATGTCATTAATAATTTAAATATAATAGATTTCTATTTATATTAATTTATATTAATCTTATATCCTACACAAATATATTTAAAATTTTGTATCTCATACATAATTAGATCTCATATTAGATGTTCGTAGGACATTTAGAAAAATTGGCGAAAAGATAAACAGTACTAAATTTCAAAGAGTAGAATTCTTTTTTCCTTGTGATTCAGTTATACATATATTATTTTTGAAATTATTTTCCATTTTAGGTGATATATAGTTCTATATCGTGTACAGTAAACCTTTGTTGCTTTTTGAATATCTTTTTTTTTTAATTAGAAATCTAGCATTCTATTCATACTAAGTCAAACAAGTGGAATCAAAATGTAGATTTTGATTTGATAAATTTTTTAGTTAGGCAAAACTTGTAAGTTTTCTAAAATATATATAGTTATACATATTATCTATATATATATGTATACAAGGGCTTTTCTTCTATGCTTGATAAAGCCTTGAGAAAGAACATCTGTTTTGCATATAGGGTTATCTTTACGATCTTCTTAAATTCCATATATATGCGTTAGTATACTGTATTGGTGTTTATCTTTCTGGCTTACTTCACTCAGTATAATGGGTTCCAGTTTCATCCATCTCATTAGAACTGATTCAAATGAATTCTTTTTAATGGCTGAGTAATATTCCATAGTGTATATGTACCTCAGCTTCCTTATCCATTCGTCTGCTGATGGGCATCTAGGTTGCTTCCATGTCCTGGCTATTATAAACAGTGCTGTGATGAACATTGGGGTGCTTGTGTCTCTTTCAGATCTGGTTTCGGTGTGTATGCCCAGGAGTGGGATTGCTGGGTCATATGGCAGTTCTATTTCCAGTTTTTTAAGGAATCTCCACACTGTTCTCCATAGTGGCTGTACTAGTTTGCATTCCCACCAACAGTGTAAGAGGGTTCCCTTTTCTCCACACCCTCTCCAGCATTTATTGCTTGTAGACTTTTGGATAGCAGCCATCCTGACTGGCGTGTAATGGTACCTCATTGAAGTTTTGATTTGCCTTTCTCTGATAATGAGTGATGTTGAGCATCTTTTCATGTGTTTGTTAGCCATCTGTATGTCTTTGGAGAAATGTCTGTTTAGTTCTTTGGCCCATTTTTGGATTGGGTCATTTATTTTTCTGGAATTGAGCTGCAGGAGTTGCTTCTTCATTTGCTATTATTTTCTCCCATTCTGAAGCCTTTCTTTTCCACCTTGCTTATAGTTTCCTTTGCTGTGCAAAAGCTTTTACGTTTAATTAGGTCCCATTTGTTTATTTTTGCTTTTATGTTCCAATACTCTGGGAGGTGGGTCACAGAGGATCTTGCTGTGATTTATGTCAGAGAGTGTTTTGCCTATGTTCTCCTCTAGGAGTTTTATAGTTTATGGTCTTACATTTAGATCTTTAATCCATTTTGAGTTTATTTTTGTGTATGGTGTTAGAAAGTGTTCTAGTTTCATTCTTTTACAAGTGGTTGACCAGTTTTCCCAGCACCACTTGTTAAAGAGGTTGTCTTTTTTTCATTGTATATTCTTGCCTCCTTTGTCGAAGATAAGGTGTCCATAGGTACATGGATTTATCTCTGGATGAAACACTGATGAAGGAAAACTATAGAACTGTGATTCTTCTTGCTTCTTCTGTCTGCCCTCTGGTGGAGGAGGCCAAGGCTTGTGTAAGCTTCCTGATGGGAGGGACTGGTGGGGAAAAACTGGGTCTTGCTCTGGTGGGCAAAGCCTTGCTCAGATCCAACTATCTGCTGGTGGATGGGGTTGCACTCTCTCCCTGATACCTTTTTGGCCTGAGGCACCCCAGCCCTGAGATCTATGGACTCTGGTAGGGTTAATGGTGACCCCCAAGAGGGTTTATTTACTCCAGGGGGGACCTTTCCAGACAGCTGCTGTCAGTGCTCCTGTCCCTGTGGTGAGCCCCTGCCAACCCACGCCTCCACAGGAGACCCTCCAACACTAGCAGGTAGTTTTGGTTCAGTCTCCTGTGGGTCACTGCTCCTTTCCTCTGAGTCTTGGTTCACAAAGGTTTTGTTTGTGCTTTCTAAGACTGGAGTCTCTTTTCCCGCCTAGTCCTGTGGAAGTCTTGTAATTGAATCCCTTTGGCTTTCCAGTGAAATTACCTGGAAATTCCCAGGCCCTCTGTCGGATGCCCAGGCTGGGAAGCCTGACATGTGGTTTAGAACCCTCACCACAGTGGGAGAACTTCTTTGGTATTATTCTTCTCCAGTTTGTGGGTTATGCATCTGGCAGGTATGGGATTTTATTTTATCGTGATTGTGCCTCTCCTACCGTCTTGCTGTGGCTTCTTCTTTGTCTTTGGACTTGGGGTATCTTTTTTTGGTGGGTTCCAGCATCCTCCTGTCGATGGTTGTTCAACAGCTAGTTGTGATTTTGGTGCTCTCACAGGAGGAGATGAGTGCACGTCCTTCTACTCCACCATCTTGAATCCAAAGCCTACCACACCTTCTTAAGCCATTCATCTGTTTATGGACCTCTAGGTTGCTTCCATATCCTGGGTTTTGTAAATAGTCCTGCATTGAACATTGGGGTCAGTGTGTCTTGTTGAATTGTGGTCTTCTTAGGTTATATGCCCAGTAGTGGGATTGCTGGGTCATATGATAGTTTTTAGGGGATTTTTTTTTTTCATGAAGAGTGGTATTTTATTTAATTTTTAAAATATATTTTAGTTGGAGTAGAATTGGTTTAGATTGTTGTGTTAGTTTTCGATGTATGGCACTCTGAATGACTTACAAATATACATATATTGCCTCGAGTGTCGCACCCACTCCATTGCTGAGTCCCTCGCCTCTGCATCATCACAGAACTTGAAGCAGAGCAGTCTGTTTTACACATGGCAGTATGTATATGTCAACGCTAGTCTCCCAAATCATCCCACCCTTGTCTTTCTCCTTGTCCACATGTCCCTTCTCTATGTCTGCCTCGCTATTCCTGCCCAGCAAATAAGTTCATCTGTACCATTTTTATATATTACTTATATATATGTTAATGCATGATACTTGTTTTTCTCACTTCATTCTGTATGACAAACTCTGGGTCCATCCACATCACTGCACATGCCCGTTTTGTTCCTTTCTGTGGCTGAGTAACACACCATTGTGTGGGCTTTCCTGGTGACTCAGTTGGTAAAGAAACTGCCTGCAGTGCAGGAGACCCGGGTTCAATCCCTGGGTCCAGAAGATCCCCCTGGAGAAGGAAATGGCAACCCACTCCAGTGTTCTTGCCTGGAGAACCCCATGGAGAGAGGAGCCTGGTGGGCTGCAGCCCATGGGGTCACAAGAGGTGGACACAACTGAGTGACCAAACCCCCACCACCAATACACCGTTGTATGTACGTACCACATTTCTTAATCCACTTACCTGTGGATGGACATCTAGATTGCTTCCATGTCCTGGACATTGTAAGTACTGCTGCATTGAACATTGGGGTGCATGTGTCTTTTTGAATTAGTTTTCTTAGGATACATGCCCAGTGAGGGATTCCTAGAGCATATGGTACTTCTATTTTTGGTTAGTTTTATTTGTCCAGCATTATTGATCTTTTAAAAATTCTTTTATTTTAAAACTGGACTACAATTGCTTTACATTGTTGTGTTATTTTTTGCTGTCCAACAGAGTGAATCAGGTATATGTATACATATATATATCAGGTATATATATATATATATATAATCAGGTATATATATACATACATACCCTACCTTGTGCATTTTCCCCACTGCCACCCCCTCTGTCCCATCCCTTTAGGTCATCACAAGGCAGTGAGCTGAAGTGCCATATAGCAACCTCCCACACATGTCACTGTATATATGACAACGCTACTCTCCTTAAGTGGACGTACCCATCCCTTTCCATGCGTCCATGTGACGTTCTCCACTTAAGCAAATCCATTCATGACCTGTATGTAAGTTCATCTGTATCATTTTTTAGATTCCATACACGTGTTAATATATGATACTTGATTTCTGAGTTACTTCACTCTGTGTGACAGACCCTAAGTCCATCCACAGCAAACTACAGGTTACCCAGTTTCCTTCCTTTGGGGGCTGAGTAATACTCCATTATATAAATCTACCACATCTTCTTAACCATTTGTCTGTGGATGGACATTTAGGTTGCTTCCATGTCCCGACCATTGTGAATAGTGCTGCTTTTCTTTTTTTTTTTTAATTGGAGTAAACTTGATTTTGAGTGTTATTTTCTGCTGTAAGACAATGTGACTGAATTATACACATACCCCCTTCCTCTTGAGCCTCCCTTGCACACAGCCCTTTCCCCATCCTGCCAGTCTGGGGTGTCACTGAACCTTCAGCTGAGCTCCCTCTGCCATGCAGCTGCTTCCCTCCCTGTATTTTACACATGGTAGTGTATGTGGCAGTGCTGCCGTTTGTTTGTCCCACCTTCCCCTTCCCTGTGTCTGCATATTTGTTCTCTGCTTCTGCATCTCTGTTTTCCCCCTGCAAATAGGTTCATCTGTTCCAGTGTTCTAGATTCCATATATTTGTGTTAATGTGTGTTACTGGATTTTCCTTTCTGACTGACTTCACTCTGTTTGAGAGTCTAGTCTACATCACTACAAGTAGCACAGTTCTGTTCCTTTTAATGGCTGAGTAATATTCCATTGTATGCATCCCACATCTTTATCCATTTACTGTGGGTAGACCTTTAGGTTGCTTCCATTTCCTGACTTTTGTAATTAGTTCTGCAGTGAGTGTTGGGATGCCTGTGCCTTGCTGAATGATGGTTTTCTCAGGGAATATACCAGTAGTGGATTGCTGTGATATAGTAGTTCCATTTTTAATCTTTTTTCAAGATTAGTGATCTTTTATTTCTTTACATGTTAACTGGAGTATAATTGCTTTACAATATTGTGTTAGTTTCTAGTGTTCAAAATAAAAAGAATCAGCTATTTGTATACATCTATTCCTTTTGTGAGCCTCCCTGCACCCCAGCCCATGTCGTCCCACGGTTGTCGTCACAGAAGACCAAGCTGAGCTCCCAGGGGTGCACAGCAGCACCCGCCAGCTGTCTGTTGATGTTTCACTCGGGGCCGTGTACATGTGGCGAAGCTCCTCTCCCAGGGCGTCCTCTGCTCCCCTTCCCTTATGTCCATATGTCCGTTCTCTACTTCTGTGTGTCTATTCCTGCCTTGCACGTCATTTCATCTGTACCGTTTTTCTAGATTCCGTATATTTGTGATAATATATCATATACGTTTTTCTCTTTGAGTTTTCTCTGTATGACAGAGTCAGGGAACATCCACAGCTCTACAAATGGCCCAGTTTCATTCCTTTTTATGGCTGAATAATGTTCCATTGTATGTATGTACCACATCTTCTTTATCCATTCATCTGTTAATGGACATCTAGGTTGCTTCCATGTCCTGGATATTGTAAATAGTGCTGCATTGAACATTGGGGTGTATATGCCCTTTTGAATTATTGTTTTCTCAGATTTTATGCCCAGAAATGTGATTGCTGGGGCTTATGGTAGTTCTTTTTAATTTCTTTTTAAGATTACTGACCTGTTTTCAGTTTTTTTAATTTGAATTTTTAACTGACTCTAATTGATTTAGAATGTTTTGTTAGTTTATGTTGTCCCAACAGAATGATCAGCTACATTTATACATAATCCCCTCCATTTGTGACTCCCTCCCGCCCCTAACCTCCTTTACCCCACCCCTCCAGGAAATCATGAAGCACCAAGCTGAGGTCTCTAGCTCTATAGCAACTTCCCACTTACTAGGGAAGTAAGTATCACTGCCATTTTTCACATGGCAGTGTATATATGCAAGGCTGCTCTCTCGATTGTTCTTACCCTCCCCTTCATTCATGTCCAGATGTCTATTCTCTACTTTTGCAACTCTTTTCATGACCTGCATATGTTTATATGTCTAATTTTTCTAGATTCCATGTATGTGTTAATATACAGTATTTGGTTTTCTGATTTATTACTTCACTCTGTACAGCAGACTCTAGTTCCATCCGTATCTATGAATGACCCAATTTCCTTCCTTTGTATGGCTAATATTCCAGTGTATATATGTACCACATCTTCTCAACCATTCATCTGTGGATGGACATTGAAGTCGCGTCCTTGTCCTGGCGTTTGTGAATAGTGCTGCAGTGAAGATTGTGGTGCGTGTGTCTTTCTCAATTATGGTTTTCTCTGGGTGTATACACAGTGCAATTGCTGATTCATGTGAAAGTTCTGTTTTTAGGTTTTTTCATGAATAATGGCTGTTTTTTAAAAATTTATATTTAATTGGCGTATAATGGATTCAGTGTTGTGGTCGTTTCTGCTCTGCAGCGGTGTGAAGGAGATATCAGTGTACGCATGTCCCCTCCCTCTTCGGCCTCCCTCCCACCCCCACCAAATCACACCATCTGAGTCTTCACAGAGCCCGGAGCTGAGCGCCCTGTGATAGAGCAGCTCCCAGGAGCTATGTATTTTACAGATGGTAGTGAATACATGGCAACGCCACTCCATCAGTTCATCCCACCTTGCCCTTCCCCCATGTCCACATGTTTGTTCTCTGCTTCTGCATCTCTGGTTTTGCCCTGCAGATAGGTTCATCTGTACCAGTTTTCTGGATTCCGTGTATATGTGTTAATATACGATATTTGATTTTCTGGTTTGACTTACTTTCCTCTGTATGACAGACTCTAGGTGCACCCATATTGCTACTTTATGGCTAAATAATATTTCATTGTATTTTCCATATCTTATCCACTTATCTGTGGATGGAAATTTAGGTTGCTTATATATCCTGGCTGTTGTAAACAGTGCTGCGGTAAACATTTGGGTGTGTATATATCTTGGTGAATTATGGTTTTCTCATCCCCACTAGTGGGATTGCTGGGGCAGACAGCATTAACAGTATGAAATTTTAATTTTATTAACATACAGTATTAACTTCTAATTTTTTAGGATTATTAATGTTATTTATTGCTTTAAATTTATTTTTCATTGGAGTATAATTGCTTTACACTATTGTTTGTGCCGTCCAACTAAGTGAGTTAGCTATATGTATACATGTATCGTCTCCTTTGTATTTCCCTCCCACTGCTATTTCCTCCCATCCCACCCTCTGTGTTCTTCACTCATCTGGACAGACATACCTTCTGTGTCTTGACTTTGTAAGTAGTGCTGCAGTGAACAGTAGGGTGCATGTGTCTTTTTGGATTATCATTCTCAGTGTATCCCCAAGAGCGGAATCTCTGAGTCATGTGCTAATTCTGCTCCCCTCATAGCTCAGTTGGTAAAGAATCTGCCTGCAATGCAGCAGACCCAGGTTTGATTCCTGGGTCGGGAAGATTCCCTGGAGAAGGAAATGGCAACCCACTCCAGTATTCTTGCCTGGAGAATCCCCATGGACAGAGGAGCCCGGGATTGCAAAGAGTCAGACACAACTTAGAGACTAAACCAAGTGCTATTTCTTAGTTTTCTTTTTCACAATTAATGATCATTTTTAGTAAATTTATTTTTAATGGGAATATAATTGCTTTACAATATTGTTAGTTTCTGCTGTCCCAGAAAGAGAATCAGCTGCATATCTCCCCCTTTTCCGAGCCTCCCGCCACTCCACCCAGCCAGTCCCACTTCTGCAGGTCGTCACAGAGCACCGCTCTGAGCTCCCTGTCCCCACAGCAGCGTCCCACTAGCTTGCTGCTTTATACACGGCGGTGTGTGTATGTCAGCACTGCTGCTGCTGCTAAGTCGCTTCGGTCGTGTCCGACTCTGTGCGACCCCATGGACTGCAGCCCACCAGGCTCCTCCGTCCCTGGGATTTTCCAGGCAAGAGTACTGGCGTGGGGTGCCATTGCCTTCTCCACTGACTCAGTTTGCCTCAGGCTCCTCTTTAGCCATGTCCACACGTCTCTTCTCTATTTCTGCGGCTCTATTCATGTCCTGCAGATAGCTTCATCTGTACCATTTTTCTAGCTTCTATACATGTGTATTAATATATGATATTTGATTCTCTTTCTGACATACTTCACTCTGTATGACAGATCTCAGTACATACACATCACTACAAATGACCCAGTTTAGTTCCTTTTATCTCTGAATCATGTTCCATTGTATATGTATGTCCCGCATCTTATCCATTTATGTGTGGGCGGGCATGGCGTTGTTTCCGTGTCCCGGCTGTTGTAAATAGTGCTGCAGTGGACATGTGGTGGTGTGTCTTTTTGGATTTTGGTTTTATGTTTATACCCAGCGGTGTGATTGCTGGGCTGTATGATAGATCTTTTTTTGGTGAGTAATGGTGATCAGAATGTTTGGTTTACATGGTTGTGTTAGTTTCCGCTATACAGCACTGTGAGTGAGTTATATGTGTACACACATACCCTCCGTCTCCAGCCTCCCTCCCACGCCGCCCTTTCCCCATCCTGCCCCTCTGGGTCACCACAGAACACAAGCTGAGCTCTCTGCGCTACACGGCAGCCTCTTACTAGCTGCGTGTTTTACATCCAGAGGTGTATATATGGCACCACTCTTCCCGACTCATCCCACCCTCCTCTTCGCCCGCTTCTTCTCTACTTCTGCTTATCTGTTTTTGCTTTGTAAATCAGTGCATCTGTACCATTTTTCTAGATTCCATGTGTTACTATATGTATTTTTCTGACTAAAGTCACTCTGTATGATAGACTCTAAGTCCGTACCACTAGAAATGACCCAGTTAAATATTTTTTATGCTGAGCAGTGTTACTCATCTCACCCTCCCCTTTCCCTGTGTTCAGGTCTTCTGTACGTTTGCTTCTCTATTCCTGTCCAAACAAGTTCATTCGTACCATTTTTCTGGATTCCATATATGTATGTTACTATATGATGTTTTTTTGATTTATTGCTGTGTGACTCTAGTCCATGCAGATTTACTACAGATGGCCCAAGTTCATTCTGTTTTATGGTTCAGTGGTGTCCCTTTGTATACATGTTCCAGGTCTTCTTTATCCAGAGGTTGCTTCCATCTCCTGGCTGTTGTAAATAGTGCTAAAAAGAACACTTAGATGGGTGTTTAATGTTGATTATGGTTTTTCAGAGTATATACCCAGTAGTGCAACTGCTGGGTTATATGTTAGTTGCATTTGTCATGTTTTTCAAGATTACCAATCTTTTATTTTTTTAATTCATTTTTATTGGAAGTGAAGTTGCTTTACAGTGTTGTTAGCTCTTCTGTCCAACAAAGTGACTCCCCTATAATTATATACAGCCCTCCCTTTGTGCCCCCGTCCCCCCACCCCTCCCCCGGGTCATCGTGGAGCGCTGAGCCGAGCTTCCTGTGCTGTGCGGGAACTTTCTGGTAGCTGTTTACACATGGCAGTGTGTATGTGACAGTGCTGCTCGCTCAGTTGGCCCCATCCTCCTTTTCTCTTGTGTCCACATGTCTGTTCTCTGCTTCTGCATCTGTTTTTGCCCTGCAAATAGGTTCATCTGTATCAGTTTTCAGATTCCATGTATGTGTGTTAATATATGACATCTGATTTTCTTTTTTTTACTTCACTCTGTAAGACAGACTCTAGGCCCATCCTATCACCGCAGATAGCACAATTTCATTGCTTTTATTGTTAAAAATACTCTATCGTTTCCACTATTCCAAATTTTCAACATCTTATCATCTATGGATGGACATTTAGGTACATCCCACGTCTTGGCTGTTGTAAATAGTGCTGCAGTGAACACTGGGGTGCATGTGTCTTCTTGATTTATCATTTTCTCAGGGTATATCCCTAATAACGGGATTTCTGAATCATATATTTCTATTTTTAGTTTTCTTTTTCATGATAAATGATCTTTTAAAATTTATTTTTAATTGGAGTATATATGCTTTACAATATTGTAAAGCTGACCCAGAAGGAGAATCATCTACATGTGTACACATATCCCGTTTTTGAGACTCCCACCCCAGTCCCACCCCCCAGGTCACCACAGCACTGCGCTGAGCTCCGCGCCGCACGGCAGCTTCCCGCCAGCGCTTTTACACGTGGCGGTGTGTGTGTCAATACTGCCTCCAGTCTGTCCCCCTGCTCCTTCCCTGTGTCCACACATCCATTCTCTGCTTCTGTGCCTCTATTTTTACCTTATAAGTAGGTTCACCTGTACCATTGTTCTCGATTCCATGTATATGTGCTAAGGTATGATACTCACTTTTCTCTTTCCTACTTATATCACTCTGACGCTCCAGTTCCATCCATGTCACTACAAATGACTCAATCTTGTCCACTTTATTAGTGAGTAATATTCCTTTGTATATATGTACCACATTGTCTTACCCATTCATCTCTGGATGGACATTTAGGTTGCTTCCATGTCCTGGATATTTTAGTGGTGCAGCAGTGAGCAATGGGGTTGCTTGTGTCTTGTTGAATTATGGTTGCTCAGATTACATTCCCAGTGGGATTGCTGGGTTGTGCGGTAGTACCATGTTTAATTTTTTTCTTTATTACGGACCATTTTATAATTATTTTTTAATTGAACTATAATTGCTTTTCAATATTGTGTTTCTGCTGTCCAACAGAGTGAATCAGCTGTATGTATACATATATCCTCTCCCTTGATGCCTCCCGGCGACCACCACCCCATCTGCCCCCCCGCCAGTCATCACAGAGCACCAGACAAGCTCCGCGCCTCGCAGCTTCCCACAGCTCACTGTTCACACAACGGTTGTGGGGGGGGCAGCATTACGCTCCCAGTTCATCTCAGCCTCCTCTCTCCCTGTGTCCACACGTCCCTTCTCTTCTGCGACTGTCACATCCTGCATATAGGTTCTTCTGTACCATTTTTCTAGATTCTATGCATGTGTTAATATACCGTATTTGATTCTCTTAATGACATACTTCACTCTGTATGCCAGATTCTTAGTACATCCATCCACATCACTACAAATGACCCAGTTTATCATTGAATGATATTCCATTGTATGTAAGGACCACATCTTATTATCCATTCATCTGTGGATAAAAATCTAGTTGCTTCCATGTCCTGGCTGTTGTAAATAGTGCTGCAGTGAACAGTGGGGTATGTGTGTTTTTGAACTGTGGTTTTCTCTAGGTGATGATGTAAGATCTGTATTGTGATTGCTGGGTCACATGGTAGTTTTTTCTCCCCCATAGATAATGGTGATCAGAGAATATTTTACATTGTTGTTAGTTTCTGCTATACAGCCCTGTGAATGAGTTGTAAGTATACATGTATCCTCTCCCGCCTCCCTCCCATGCGCACCTTTCCCCATCACCCCTCTGGGCCACTGCAGAACATGAGCTGAGCTGTCTGTACTGCAGCTGCTTCCTAGCTGTGTATTCTACACATGCCAGTATATATTAGCAATTCTGCTCTCTCAGTTCACCCCACCCTCCTCTGCGCCTGTGTCCACCTGTCGTTCTCTACTTCTGCTTATCTGTTTCTGCCCTGGAAGTCAGTTCATCTGTACCATTTTTCCCGATTCCATATTTTATGTCTTCCCTGGTGATTCAGTTCGTAAAGAGTCCGCCTTCAATGAAGGAGACCTGGATTCAGTCCCCGGGTCAGGAAGATCCCCTGAAGGAAATGACAACCCACTCCAGTACTCTCGCCTGGAGAATCCACGGACAGAGGAGCCTGGTGGGCTGCAGTCCATGGGGTCACAGAGCCGGATACGATTGAGTGACTAGCACTTTTACTAGAAATAGCCCAGTTTTGTTCCTTTTTATGGCTGAGTTATGTTATTCATCCCATCCTCCCCTCTCCCTGCGTCCACATGCCTTTTCTGCACGTCTGCTCTTCTATTCCTGTCCTGCAAATTGCTTCATCTGTACCATTTTTCTAGATTTCATGTATATGTTATTTTTCTGATCATTGCTGTGTGACACTATAGTCTATCCACACTTACTAAAATGACCCAAGTTCGTTCTTTTTTATGGTTCAGTGATATTCCATTGTATACATGTACCACATCTTCTTTATCCATAGGTTGTTTCTATCTCCTGGCTATTTATTGTAAATAGTGCTGCCATGAACATTTGAGTGGGTTTTTCTTGTTAATTACAGTTTTCTCAGGGTATATACCCAAAATTAGGATTGCTGGGTTACACATCTAATTGTTTTCAAGATTACTGATCTTCTGTTTTAAAATTCATTTTTATTTGGAGTATAATTGCTTTATAGTGTTGTTAGCTCCTGTGTCCAACAAAGTGACTCCCCCATGTGTGTACATGTAGCCTCTCCCACCACCATTTCCCCTATCCCACGCCTCTAGGACATCAGAAAACACCAAACTCTGCTCCCCATGCTGTGTGGCTGCTTCCTGCTAGCTGTCTGTTCACACATGGCAGTTTGTATATGGCGGTGCTACTGTGCCAATCCGTTTTAGCCTTCTGTTTCCCTGCATCCACTTGTTTGTTCTCTACATCTGCTGCTTTATCCTTTCCCTGCAAATAGGCTCATCTGTACTTTTCTATATAATATAGAATATAAAATATTAACGTTAATACATGATGTTTTTCTCTTTCTGTTTTCACTCTTATTAACAGACTCTAGGTTCATCCACATCACTACAAATGACCCAGTTTCGTTCCTTTTTATGGCTGAGTAATATTCTATTGTATATATGTACTGCATCTCATTCATTTGTCTGTGGGTGGACATACAGGTTGCTTTCATCTCCTGGGTATTGTAAATAGTGCTTTATTAAATATGGGGTGTATATGAATAGCCTGAGCCCTGAAACAGGAAGAAGCATCTGTCTCCCCTGAGGGTGAAGGGAAGCTGGTGAGAACTGGATATTGAATTTAGGCTTGTCTACCTCAGAGGCACTTTGGTTGCCTGTCACAATGGTTTGGGCTTCAGGAGAGAGCTGCAGGATGTGGGTAGGATTTAAGGGGGGAGCTGTTATTAAGGGGTTTGGCATAGCTGTGAGGAATGAATAAGCATGTTCCCAAATAAGTCCAAGACTCCTCAGTAAGAACAGACTTCCCCTAACCTCTTCCCCTTTAACATGTGACCTGGCTTTTTACAGTACAAACACCTGAAATGTAAAAGTGAGCCTCACGTAAAGATCGAAGGGCAGGACACTGATGACTGGCTCTGTGTGGACTTCGGTAAGTTACTTTAGCACATTCTACAGGTAAATAATTGATAATGCACTAATCGCAAAAGGATCAAGGTCTGGATGTTTTTCTGCAAAAAGTTTTTGATAGTTGTTTGAAGTTTTCTTTGGTTTTTAACCCACTCACTCGGTCTTTTTCACATATGAAGTCCTCATCTCACCTAGTGTGTATTAAGTAGCCACACAGGTTAGAAAGCTGATGGAGAACAGGATGAATAACATCGGAGAGATCCCCAGTGGGGTAGAAGGCTCCTTGGTGTACATAGAACCTTGGCCTTAAGTAACTCCCATAAGTTGAAGGGCGTCCTAGACACAGGGAATGATAAGAAAAGCAGACTGGAATTCTGAGAAGACCTAACAGATTTGAGAATTAATATATACATAGTTTCAAAGTAACTCCCCAGAATGTACTTAATACAAAGGTAAAAACAGTACCTGTAGAACTATGCAGGCTCTGAAATCTTATCTTGTGAGCTGAAAGAGTTATTCAGGGGTTGATAAAACAGTTTGCTCCTCAGCAAGAGCAGCAGCAACATCAAGCAGCATTTTTGTACCAGGTTCCCCGAACAGCACAGCACCGGATGGCACCTGCACACGGAGTTGAGAGATGAACCCCGAGATTAGTGTGCCCATATCTTTTGTGTGGGCAGGAAGCAGGCCTGCAGTTACTCTGGGCGAAAACATCAGGGCTTCTCAGCCATGTCACTGTTAGCACTTTGGGTGGGGAGGATTACTCTGCGCATTGTAGGAGGTTTGGCAGCACCCTTTCTCCTCTCTGCACCTTGTAAAGGTGACAATTAAAAATGTCCTGACGGATGCTCACTATTAGAGGGATGCAGCTCAAAACTACAATGAGGTGTCACCTCACACAGGTCAGAATGGCCATCAAAAAGGCTACAAACAATAAATGCTGGAGAAGGTGTGGAGAAAAGGGAATGCTCTTGCACTGTTGGTGGGAATGTAAGTTGATACAGCCACTATGGAAGATGGTATGGAGATTCCTTAAAAAACTAGGAATAAAACCACCATATGACCCAGCAATCCCACTCCTAAGCATATACCCTGAGGAAGCCAAAATTAAAAAGACACGTTTCCCATTGTTCATTGCAGCACCATTTATAATAGCTAGAACATGGAAGCAGCCTAGATGTCCATCAACAGATGAATGGATAAAGAAATTGTGATACATACACACAGTGAAGTATTAGCCATAAAAAAGAACGCCTTAAAGTCAGTTCTAATGAGGTGGATGAACCTAGAACCTATTATACAGAGTGAAGTGAGTCAGAAAGAGAAAGATAAATATCGTATTCTAATGCATATATATGGAATCTAGGAAAATGGTACTGAAGAATTTACTTACAGGGCAGCAGTGGAGAAACAGACATAGAGAATAGACTTGTGGACATGGGGAGAGGGGAGGAGAGGGTGAGATGTATGGAAAGAGTAACATGGAAACTTACATTACCACACGTAAAATAGATAGCCGTGGGAATTTGCTGCATGGCTCAGGAAACTCAAACGAGCTCTGTTTCAACCTAGAGGGGTGGGGTGGAGCGGGGGACGGTAGGGAAGTTCAAAAGGGAGGGGATATATGTATACCTATGGCTGAGTCATGTTGAAGTTTGAAGAATACAAAATTCTGTAAAGCAATTACCCTTCAATAAAAAAATAGATGAAATTAAATAAATAAATAAATAAATGTCCCTGATTGAGAGCCACTGTTGTAAGCAAACTTTCTCTTTGTTCCGGAAGGAGACAGTATTTCTAAGAATATTTGCCAGCATCCTTAAAAGTACAGTCCAGGATAAAACTCTGCCGTTTTGCTCACAGGCTGTGCAGAATTACAGTACTTTTGGATTGTCTACCAGGAGAAACCTGATAGACCCCACCTCTGGTTGTGTAGGTTATCCACAAGCAGTGTTACATACTGACGTTACATAGCATGTGTCTGATGCACTGAGAGAAGCGCAGCATCACTTCTGCAGTATTTTTGCTAGATGGTGTCCACAATTTACATTCCTAGTAAGTTCTCAGGTAATGCTGATCTGGGGTTCACACTTTGAGAACCACTGCTCTGTCACAGATTTGTGAGTTTCACAGAAGGATGAAAGTAAATGAACTGCTTCTTCACTTGTGATTTTTATCTGTCCTCGGTAGGCAGCATGGTGATTCATTTGATGCTTCCAGAAACCAGAGAAACCTATGAATTAGAAAAATTATGGACCCTACGTTCTTACGATGACCAGTTAGCTCAGATAGCACCTGAGACCTTACCTGAAGACTTCATTCTTGGAATAGAAGATGACACTTCATCTCTGACTCCTGTGGAGTTTAAATATGAATAAAATGAACTGCTTTAGTCATTTCAAATTTGGATTGAGTCACTTCTTTTAACCTAGTTGGTTGTTATGAAAACAGGTATTCTCTTTGGGTTCTAATCCTGACACATGGAAATTGTAGGTAAGTGAGCTTATTTTCATACCATGGATCATTACATTCAAATTAAATATATTGTTGTTATTTTTGAGACTCCAGCAGATCGCCTAGAGGTTGCATTGGCCCCTGTGTTTCACTTGAACTGTCTGCTCAGAGTGTAATCTTACGTTTAAATCTTATTCTATAGAATAGTATAGCCAAAATTTTTTTAAAAGCAGAAAACAAAACCCCACCCCACAGATCCTGTAACTTACCTTTTCATTCTCAGTTCATATGCAACAGTATTATTATCAAGGTTCACAGTAAAGCCAATAGTATAGATACTGGTGGCTACCTTGAGATTGTCATGGATTTTTAGCAATACGAAGTTTATATTTTGATGAAATTCAGGACATTCAGAGTAATCTGAAAAGCCAAAAATAAAACATACCACACACCAAGGCTGCACCTAATAATGAAGTACTTTATTCTGCATCAAGGTATCTGGAAAATGGAGCCGCATTTGGGGCACATTACAGATGAGGAATGATCCATATGTGGTGAGTACAAAACTCAATTACAGAATTACTTCCTAGTATTACCAGATACTCCATTACCAATACTTCATTGAAAGTAAAACATGATTTGTCACACTAGAAGGCTAGAAATGAAATATGACAGAATTTAAACAGGCAGATATAAATGTAGCACCTATCTGTATTAAAAAAAAAAAAAGCTTGAAAAATCAAATACTGAGGAAAAGCTCTGGCCTTAAGCCCATTTTACCCAAAATCCAACCAGAAAGCCAATCCATTACTTTTTTTAAGCAATTCATTGTATAGAAAAAAAAAAAGCTTGATGAATTCCATGACAAAAAGGGCACTTTTTGGCTAAAACTACAAAATAAACTGGTTTTCTGAAAACATTTAGAAAAACATTTCAAGTCATTTTCAAAATGTTTAATTGATAGATACAGTGATCTTCAGAAGAACTTACCTAGTCTGTGTAGAAATTCATCTTGAAATACAAATGAAGCAAAATGATACTTTAAGGGTTATATCTGCCCTTCAGATCAGTATTATATGATGACTGTGATTATTTAATGAACAAAAGCAACACAATTCTGAGAGCAGTGTGGCCTCGGAGACCACTCACACCCATCTAATTGTACATACCAGGCTTTGCCATCAAGTTAAGGAATGGGTGAATGCATTCAGTAGCAAAGGTCAAATGTATTATCACAGTCATTGAAATTATATTTCCAAAGTTCTTTTCTTTTTCTACCTTTTGACTTATTTTCAGATAACTGGTTGCAGAGAATACAGAAATCCTCCTACATTGTATGTAATATTTTAGGTGGCCTTTCATTTATCTTGATTTATCATTGCTTAAAATCTTCAAAACAGCTTACTTTGAGGCTCACGACAGTGCCTGGCACATGGAGATGTAGCCTTTTTATTGCCTTTAAACACTGTCACACCATCTGACTGCCCCACTGGTCTTCACAAAGCAAATCTTTTGGGGTCTGCTCCAAGCATAGACCAACTGGTCTGAAGTGTATTGGCAAACTAAGCATCCTGTAAGGCAAGCTAAAGCTTTCTTCTGCCAGTCAGTTAAGTTCACGGGGGCTGCATGTCTCCATAGATACACTTACTTTAGGTAGTGATAGTCAAAAGCACAAAGCATTTATGCATTCAATCACATAGCCAAACAGAAAAACTGAAGTCTCCTGAAGCCATTTAAAACTAGTCGTTCCAAAACCTCCTGCAACCACTTTGCTCTGTTAGTACCATCAAAAACTTCCCTACCACAAACAAAAGGTATTTGCTGCTCTCCAAATATAGGCACTGCTCCGTATCACTGAACATTTATTGGATTTTCCAACTAATAACTGTCATAAGCCTCAAAAAACATGAAATTTTTCCAGCTTTACTGTCACCAGCCAGAAGTAAAATTTTTCAGTTATTTGCCTGTTAGCTAATTAAATTTATTTTTTAAAAAACAGTTGGACTTATCTTTATAAAGTATATAAAATTTTCAGAAAAAAAAACAAAACAAAACAATTTTGCTTTCATTGCATTACTGAATACCTGAGGAAGTTGAGTAAAAATGCACGTTTAATACCCCTGCCAACACCATTCAGCACTTCCCTTAGGTTATTTGTGTTAGTGTTAAACTGAGAACAGTCTTTCTATGCTAATAGGTTAACATTTAAGTACTTGTAATAATTCTGTTCTGATCCAATTTTAACAATTGGACTTAGGAGCAATCTAGTTTTATTTGATGAGTTTCATGAATGCACCATTTAAACCGATTTCTGGCATCACGGGGGAAATGAATATTTTAAAAAATTAGATATTTGTTATACTGAGAAATGCAACAAAAGGGAAGTGCAGAGTTCGTCTCTTTCCCTCCCTCCCCCCTCATTTTTTTCTTTTTTCTTTTTTTTTTTTTTTTAAAGCTGGGTGTCATACATTTCAGAGAGCATAAAGTATACATTCTCACAGAGACAGGAGTTCAAAAGTTGCCTGGTCCTCAGAAACAACTGGCTAGGTAAAAACTTGTGCATGTGATGCTGGGTAAGGGGTCAGCGCCCGGCTGTTGGTTAAGCAGTCTGTCTTTGGTTTGGCGTCTGCCTCTGTGGTGGGCTGTTTCCTGAGCCTTCACTTCCGCCTTGACTGAGATGGTCCACTTTGCAGAGCTTTCTGCTGTTGGTGCTGCTTTACCTGAGTCAGAATTTCCTGAATTTTTCTCTGGGCAACCTGCAAAAGGAGAGGGCCTTGAAATTTCTACCTGATCAAATATTATAGGAAGTTATTTTACCTCTCCCATTTTTTAAATTAACTTCAAATTAAAATTTATTTGAAGATTAGAGATACGTACTAATTAGTTTGCTAGCAGAGTCTCTAAAACCACCTGCTGAAAGGGGGATTTAACGTATTAAGCATCAAACACAGCCTTGAATATTTATATGATGTGGAGACCCCCAGGGGAGAATGGCTGCCCTGACACACTGGAGCCCACTTGCCTGGCAAGCATAGAAGTGCCCAGTTATTTTGACGACCACCTGGTCATTCTCATCAGGAGTCTGGTCACGGGGAACTACAACTTCTGCACTTGACAAATTCTGGAGCTCATTCACCTGAAGGAGGTAAACAGAAATCATGCTAAGTGGAACTGCTGGGGTTTTTTTATTTTTTAAAAAATTACCATTGCCTGAACACTTGTACCAAAATATTGAGCTATGTCTTTGTAAATCTCATCTAATATACTAATAATTCTATTTGGTTATTAGTATTGTCCCATTTCACGATAATTAAAACTAAGCCCCAAAGAAACTGACTTAACCTACAGTTACATAAATTAATGACAAAGCCAAATTCAAACCCTAAAAATCTGATTCCAAAAATAATTGCAGTCACTTCCAAGTCATTTTCAAAGCTGTTTACAATTTTGAAGTTATGTATGTTAAAGAGAAACTGGAAACCAGTTTTCAGTTATAGAGGTGTAAGTTATAAAGGTAGATGAAACTTCTTAAAGTTTTCTTTTCATGTCATTAAGTATTTTTGCACAATAGACATAAAAAGCTGATGTTTATCAACAGAAAAATGCAAAAGGCCCCTCATGAGACAGTCCTCTCCCACAAAGTGGTCTGAAAGAGAGGCACTGCTTTCACCAGGAGCTGACACCCAACACTCAGGAGGAACAAAGGGCAGTCTTCTCCAAACCTTGGCCCAGATGTCCTGCTTTTATAAGTTAGCCAAAATTCAGGGACTTGGAACTCCTAAGTACCTTTCAGTGCTTTCCCTTTCATACCACTGCACAGGTTTTGCTGAAGTACTTGCCGTTTTGCCTCCTTTTCCAATAACTCTGCCAGCAGCAAAGGACGGCACTCTGATGTGAGCTTCAAGTTTCACCTCTTCTTTAGGACTAACAAAATTTTCTTCTTTAATTTTTCCATAAATTCTTCCCTGAGCCTACAGATGAGAACATAGCCTATCAGTGTCATTCATGTAGGAAAGGCCAAAAGGTTCCTTAATTTTACAGTGGGTAAAATGAATGGCCTGGACCCACTGGAGCAGCCCTTTGCAGTGATACATCTGCACCTGATGGTGGAACACTGCCCAAGAGATGGCAGGAAGCCCTAGAAAAGGTTGATAACAGTGGTGGCTACATCACAGATGAGGCAGTTGAATGAATGACCATTTGCTCTCCAGTCTTGAAAGGTGAAACTCTCCTGCTGGCAATAAGATAGTAACTGCATTTTTCTTGAGTAACAGAGACTGAATGACCTCCAGAGCCACCTACATGAGGCTCACAAGAAGCCAAGCTCATGTCTAAATGGGCCAGCAAGGAATATTTTCTGTCAAACATTTCATGAGCCAGATGGTTTCTATTTTGACTGAAGCTACAAAATCAAGTTAACATATACAACTGATATAGTCAAACATATCCTGTCAATTGCTGCATACAACCAGAAATTATACATAGTAAATCTATTATGTATAACCACAAATTTGCTCTGGTATACACCAAAGGAAAAAGAAACCAGAGTTGGGTTCATCCAACAGGCTGCCACAGCAGAGAGCAAAAACACAGGTACAAAACATGTTTTCATCGGTGCAGAGGTAAGCTCATTCTAGGGGGTTACAGACATTTAAACAACTCATCTTCGTACCTTGTATTTCAGTCATCCTCAAAGTCTCAGGCCACAGGTATAATTATTAACACAGCCGAAGGACACAAAGGATATATACTGTCCTCCAAAACAGTATTTCTTATGATTTTATTTTTTTCATTTATTTTTATTAGTTGGAGGCTAATTACTTTACAATATTGTAGTGGTTTTTGCCCTACACTGACATGAATCAGCCATGGATTTACTTTCTTACGATTTTAAAAGCTTAGTTTCTAATATTTAGGTCTGTTTCTAATACTTAGATCTCTAAAATAATTTGTAATTATCACTGATCACATAACTGATATTGAAGCATTAGAGCTTTTCTTACATGTTCCATTTAAGACAAGTGCACAACATGGGCAATGGAGGGTATAGAGAAACAACTTCTGAATTTCCCAGCATACAAGCATTATAAAAATTACAAGATCCATTTATAAAACAGTAAGAAGATAACTGGTGTTTGTATTCATCTTTTAATATTTCAGGCTAAAAGTAGCTGGTCCTGAAGTATCTGGGGGAGGATGTAGTTTTCAGCATTTCTGAGTTTTGATCTGAACTGCTGGGACCACAGGCTGGTATGAAGAAGTAAATTTCTTGACCTGAGTCTGAGCCTAGCCAACTGTACCTACATCTCAAAGCACCTCCTTTTGTTTCCTGTACCCTGTAAATGAAAAAAGTTGCAGATTTTTAGTGAAAAATGGCCCATGGAAAAAGAGAGGTGAAAGTGATGGTTTGGAGCCAGGAGAACTAAGGCTTTAAGAGTTGTTCTGTTAACACAGCTGCTGAGTAGTAGTGGCAGGACAGGGGTTTCGGGTAAATTGCCCTGAATTGAACAGCTGCTCTTACCTGGGACAAGCCAGACACCCTAACTGAGTTCTGTGGAAGAAATCATATACTCAAAGGTATGTATGTGTTGTGAATCTGAGGATCTGGCATGGTCTTAGCCTGATTCATCCCACGTCTGCTTACCACCCCTGGCGCATTTATACTGTTTCCTGTGTGTCCAACACTATCTTAACCACTTGATTTATTAAACCATATAACCTTGTTTAAACTTTGTGGATGTTTTTAACCCCAATTTTACTGATGAGGAGCTAGCTAGGAAAAGGTTAAGTAACTTGCCCAAGGTCATATCACTAGTAAATGGCAGAGCTGGTACTTGAACCAGCAGCCTGGCTGCGAAGGCTCTGGTCTTCATTCCCCTGCTGCACCACCTCTCAGGACAGAGTGGGAGGCATTCTGGCCCCAAGCCCCCCAAAATGACTGATGGTTCATACCAGGACAGATCCCTCAAGAGTCCCTGCCCTTTCTACCTCTAAAATTCTAAAGATTAGAGTGACTAATAGAGAAACTGTGGACCAGGGAGTTAACTGAAGTTAACTCAAGGGTAAGAGGAAAAAGGAACATTTGAAGTCAAGGTCGAAGATTCTTAGAGACAGGAGGGAAAATCTGAGAGTAACAAAGCATACAAACCATTCTTACCACCTCACCTTCACCTGTGCCAACAAGGCACTGAGCAAATTCTCCCTTGGGAGATAGGCAAACCCAACGACCATTACAGAACTCTCACACAAAGGTTTTGGTTTATTTTAAAAATGTAATGTGGGGAATGTTTCTACTCTGTTCTTAGTCTTAGCAATTTTCACTGAGAGATTCCTTCTACTGAGTACTGGATTTATTTAAGGGAGAAGCCAGGTTATAGAGTTTCTGAAAAGAAGGCATTCATCTGTCATCTGTGCACACACTCCAGGGCACATACCTTGAACTGAGCCTCCGGTGGCCCGGTGATAATCACCATCCTCACTTTAGCATCTGGTGCTTCTGCTGGAGCGATCTGTAACAGACCAGAAATGGTCACAACACTTTCCAGTTCCACTGATAGAAAATGTTACACAAACCAGCCTGTCTTTTGCACATGACTTACTGAAATGTAGAAAATAAGCCTTCTGGAAGAAAGAGAGAGGCAGTGATGAGTGTGGGTCCATTAGTTATGGCTCCTGCCACATCCTGTATGTTTACACTACACCTGGCCCACTTCACCAACAGGGAGACCAAAGGCTAGAAAGTCACCTGGCCCCTGACCACACAGGCTGATGGAGCTGTGTCTGGCTCCACCACTGTGTTGCTCCTCACTGCACCACTGGGCGCTCAACGTGTGGTCTTGGTCCCACACGCAGCATCACACCCTGGGCTTCCCGCATGTGCAAGAAACTGCTTGGGTCACAAATCTGCAACGTCGTGTGTATACATATGTATAGATACATGGTACTGATGTCCCCCCAAAGTACACTCCCTGGAGTAACACATAGAGTAAACATTAATCTGACAGAAGAGTGAACTCGGACTTCTATTTTGGCAGAGCGTATGAAATCACATAAAAGGCCAGGCCAGGGATACGCTGCAGACTGTTGAAGGGGAAAAAAGCCAGCATTCCCTCAGTAAGAAAGGATTTAAGCAGTTTGGCTGGTAGGAATTGTTTGAAGAAAAATATTTTGCTAGACATTTGCTATGCAAGAAGCAACTCCCTATAGTAAATAATGGGAGTAGGAAGCAAAAACCACAATAAAAGCCACCGCACTTACCATTCAGTATGATCACTATCAATTACTTACAGTCTAGTACACCCTGTCCTACACAGGTACAAATCAAGACCAAGTTTTTTCTTTTAACACAGTCATGCTTTCTCACTCCCTGAAAATAAAGCTAACATTTCTGTTACTTAGAGGCCCAAAATGCCATTCCTTCTTTACGCTGGGCACTAATTTTGAATCTGTAAAAAAAAGCCAGTAATTATTTTAGACCACACTCTTAGAATCATTCACAGAAAACCCCTAGAAAGAAGATATCATTCTGATTTCCCTCCCCCGTGCCCCTCACTGGGCCACCCAGCCTGCAGGATCTCAGCTCCTGAGCAAGGATCTAACCTGCACCCCTGCAGTGACAGCACAGAATCTTCACCACTGGACCACCAGGGAAGTCCCTGGCTTGCTTTGCTAAAAAGAACCTTTGTCTCTGGCAGTCCTGGCGGGAGAGGACTGGAGGTGAGAGCACTCATACACTGATGTTCAGTTTGCTTGAGTC
The DNA here is from genome assembly GCF_023699985.2 of Odocoileus virginianus. Classification (NCBI taxonomy): domain Eukaryota; kingdom Metazoa; phylum Chordata; class Mammalia; order Artiodactyla; family Cervidae; genus Odocoileus; species Odocoileus virginianus. The sequence continues at coordinate 356,987 of NW_027224346.1, read as the reverse complement.
GCTCAGTCGTGTCTAATCTTTGTGACCGCAGCACGCCACGCCTCCCTGTCCATCACCAACTCCTGGAGTTTACTCAAACTCATGCCCAATGAGTCGGTGATGCCATCCAGCCCTCTCATCCTCTGTCGTCCCCTTCTCCTTTTGCCTTCAGTCTTTCCCAGCTTCAGGGTCTTTTCCAGTGAGTTAGTTCTTCGCATCAGGTGGCCAAAATATTGGAGCTTCAGCTTCAAGCATCAGTCCTTCCAACGAATATTCAGGACTGATTTCCTTTAGGATGGACTGGTTGGATCTCCTTGCAGTCCAAGGGACTCTCAAGAGTTTTCTCCAACACCACAGCTCAAAAGCATCAATTCTTCAGCGCTCAGTTTTCTTTATAGTCCAACTCTCATATCCATACACGACTACTGGAAAAACTATAGCCATTTGACTAGATGGACCTTTGTTGACAAAGTAATGTCTCTGCTTTTTAATATGCTGTCTAGGTTAGTCATAGCTTTTCTTCCAAGGAGCAAGTGTCTTTTAATTTCATGGCTGCAGTCACCATCTGCAGTGATTTTGGAGCCCCCCAAAATAAAGTCTCTCACTGTTTCTATTGTTTCCCCATCTATTTGCCATGAAGTGATAGGACCAGATGCCATGATCTTAGTTTTCTGAATGCTGAGTTTTAATACTGAATTTAATACTGAGGTTAGGAGTACACATTGCTCTAATGTCTGAGAAGCTGAAAAGAAAGCACATGCTCTGAGACTCACCAGATCCACTTGTGTAGACTCATGTGAAAGAATAAGGTTGTATATGACAATATGACCAAAATAACTTAATCCATCACTGTGCAGGAGAAATTGGAACAATCTTAATGCCCAATAAGTTAACAAATAACTATGGTTTGGTGATACCAGACATACAGGTACATATTAAAGTACCTACATGGGAATTTACATTATGGAAATCTAGCCAAGTGCTAAGAGTGCTAATGCACCTTGCACATTATGCATGTTTCAGACTTTTTGGAAAGAAAAATAGTTTGCCCTCATCATCAAAACTCCAAGAAAGACAAAAAGAGCCCAGTGTCCAAATACTCAGTTTTTGTTCATAAAACATTCGCTGCAATTTTTCAAAAAACAAAGTATCTGGTAGGTTCTTTTTCGTGCATGAGCATGTTTTAATTCATTAATCAGGAAACTAACAGGGTAGTAATGTTAGTTCACCACTTGGTCTTTTTACAATGTCTTTTCCTTTACCTGTTTGTTTATTTTGGCTGCATTTTCTGTTCACGTATTTCTCTCTTGCTGCGAGAGAGCATATGAAGGCTTTTCCCGTGTATCTTGCTTTCTAATTGTACAGTTTATGTACACTAAAACTCACTTGGTGACAAATGTGGTTGTGAGCACCACCACAATCTATAGTCTGGCACTCTCAAAATTTCCTCATGCTGCCTCCGTTTCCAACCCTTCCTCCAATTCCTGGCAACCACTGATTTTTCTCCTCCATTTCCATAGTTCTGTTTTTTCCCCGAACTTTCGTAAGTGGGATCATACAGTATATAGCTTTTTGAGTCTTCTTTTTCTTAGCACAATATGTGTGGTCTTTATCAACAGCTCCCTCCGTTTTAGTGCTGAGTAATCTTTGTTATATAGATAAGCCAGTTTATGCATTTGCTAGTTGACTTCGTCCCCCTTTCCCAGTTATAAATAAAGATGTTATGAACACTTGAGTGCAATGTGGGTTTTTTGGTACTATATTTATTTGAATATTTATAAGACATAACCAAAACAAACTCTCCAGCACACTGATGTTTTCCTGACGAAAGCTATGACTGTATCAGGACTCTGTCAGTATTCCTGAAAACGCAGGGATTACAGCCTTCATTGTTAGGACACACAGTAGCGTCGGCTGGGAGGGAGGGACTAGCGTCACCCCCAGGGAAGATGAGCTAGAAGGAATGTCTCTCCAACGTCATGGAGGAGCAGAACCCCACTCCAGGGCTGGGCTCCTTACCCCCAGACTGCTTTTTCTGGAGAGAGAATTTAGCTTACCTTGTTTAAGCTAGTGCTGTTACACGGAGTTTCCCATCACACCCTATGTAACCCCAGTACAGACCGCTACATTCAGTTCACGGGAAGTGACAGACTCACATCTCTGTGATGTGCTCTCCTTAAAGCAGCCGGAGAGCCACAGCTGGCAGGACAGTACCTTAATAGATGCTCCTGCGAAGCGAGAAAGCTGTTTGATGTGCTGCCCTTGCTTGCCGATGATGGCGCCTACAGACAGCGCTGGGATGAAGAGATGGACGGTCTCCGTTTCAGACTGCTGCTGGAAAAGACAGGACATCCATGCTTAGTGGATATAGATCAGGCTGTGGTGTGGGCACAGGGATGGGGGCATTCTTCTACTGTTAGGAATATTAGGATAGTTTTAGGAAAAATCACCACAGCAAGTTGACATGACTACCTAACAGGTTGGAAAGTTCTCATATTCATCCTGAAAGTATTAGCATTTAAAACAATACCACTTTTCTGTGTAAAATTTCTTTAAAGCTTAGAATGCTGAGTTACAGATTTACAACAAATTGTGTGGCACTTAACGTTGGTCCACCAAATGACACAACCACTTAGCACACAAAGGTTGCGAGTGTCAATAACCACTTCCTTTTCTCCCTGTAAGCCCTGTGTGGGGACAGAGAGCGTGCTAAGTCTTCAGTTTCTTTCTCTGAATCACCTGAAAATGTATGTCAGTTATACCTCAATTAAAAAATTGACCACCCCCAAAAAAGTTTAATTGAATCACAAAGGAAAGATGCTCTACTAGACCAAGGAAAAGAAATCAACAGGTTTGTTGTCTCATCTGCATACATCCATCTAAAGCATTTGTAAAACACTTTTAACTGAAACTTTTAAGGATTATGAGAATAAAACACATTACAGAAAAGTTGCCCCCCAAAAAACCCGATTACTATATGTTTCCCTGACAGTTGTATCTGAGGACCTTTTTGGGAACACTTCAAGAAAGTATGGTTTCCAGTTTCTCACTAATTTGTCTAACACTACAGTCGGGTCTTTTAACATAAATCTTGTGCCCATGCACAATACTTATAAGATTTTATGTAATAAAAATGCTGGGTTGCAGCATGAACATTTAAAATTTATATTTCTAAACTCTCATGCTAATTATCTTACAGTCAATAAATGTGTACAAGACAGAGGGAAGTCATTTTGGTTTAAAACATGCCTTTCCCACATAACAAAAAATTAAAGCAGTGTGTGATTCTAGACCTCATGTCTTGTTTCCTACACAGAAAAATCGAACTCGGCTCTTCTAAGCCCCTTCCTTTTTCTGTTAACCACCCCTGCCCCACGTGCCCCCTTAGTTCGTATCCAAGTTAACCTAACATTCAACTCTAGAAAGTATTCTTGACAAAAGCCGCTGTACTTTTCTCTGATCATGACATTCTCTTTCTTCAGCATCAGCATAAATAGATGTGCACACACTATATTCTTTACAACCGGGTATCCCTGTGTTTCCCGGGACGCTCTAACACGCTGCAGGTCTTCATACAATGTCAGCCTAATGAAGTCTCCCTGGGGGCTCTGTAAGCATTCTTAGAACACACAGACCAGAAAAGGTTTTGCCTTCCCACTAAACTCCTGCCTGTAGAGATTTGTGGAAGAGGCCTGTTCTGCACAGCCTGGCCAAATCAACTTTTACTGCTATTCATCAGTAAAGAACAAAAATAAAATTAGTTCACCCTTCAGTATTTCTGAGACATAGGAAAAACGCCTCTCTCTGGAAAGCACCATACATCACAGCCTGCCAGGGCATTATGCAATTACCATATACTATTTATTCCAGGGGCTTCCCAGACGGCACAGTGGTTAAAAAAAAAAAATCCACCTGTCAATGCAAGAGACACAAAAGACACGGGGTTCAATCCCTGGGTCAGGAAGATCCCTTGGAGAAGGAAATGGCAACCCACTCCAGAATTCTTGCCTGGAAAATCCCATGGACAGAGGAGTCTGGCGGGCTATGGTCCATGGGGTCGCAGAGAGTCAGACACACCTGAACACAGCACACAACCCATTTATTCCAGAAGTACAATTTAAGGCCTCTCTTAGTAACTGGACAGAACTGAATTAATGGTGACATTGCCTATCAACTGTGCTCAATGTTAATACCAATTTATTTTGTCATTCCGGTCCTTAAATTAAAATTTGTATATTAACCAATTTTCTGAAGTAAAGTGAAAGTTGTTCAGTCGTGTCTGACTTTTTGAGACCCCAATGGATGTCCATGGAATTCTCTAGGCCAAAACACTGGAGTGGGTAGCCTTTCCCTTCTCCAGGGGATCTTCCCAACCCAGGGATCAAACCCAAGCCTCCCACATTGCAGGTAGGTTCTTTGCCAGCTGAGCCACAAGGGAAGCCCTTCTAAAGTAAAGACAGGATCTATTTTGTCTTGCTAAGAACATCCATGTAATGTTCTTCTGAGTATACTTTTTTTTAAAGGGGGTGGTGAGGAGTCAGGGGTCTGGCAGTAATAAAGACCTTTCTTGTTTTGTTTTTTTTTTAAAGACTTTTCTAAGGATCAGACTAAATCTATCATGTACCTTGCCAAAATCTGCCCCATTGTATTTTTCCATGACTATGTAATTATTTGCTTTCTGGGCCATGTTCCAGGAATACTTTATGCTGCTTACAAAATACAGAAGATTTAGAAAGACAAAGGAAGTGAAGAAATAAGAGCAGAGGGACCTCAACAGAAAAGATAAAATCAGAAATGCTATTATACAAATTTGGCTCTATGCTTCTTAGCAATTAATTAAAGCTAAGAAAAAAGTTAGCATCATGATTTACCATATCTTTAACAGAAAAGCTATTTGTTTAGTAAAAACTAGTTTTCCTGGGACTGACCCCAGAGATCAACTTCTGAATGTTCTTAGCGGCCTAAAGTACCAGGATCATCAGACCAGAAGTCCCAGAGCCTCACAGTACAGCCTGAGCATCTCAGCCTAGAAGAAACACGCTGATCACCACAGCTATGAGAAAAACCCATGGGCATAAATAACCACTGTCATCTCAAAAGCTGAACAAAGCAATCATCTTTCCATACAGTGATGGATGAGAGGCTACAGGTGCTTTTGTTTCACTGACTTTGAGGAGGTGGGAGTGAGGTAGGAGATAATGAATGAACACATAGATTAAGCTGAGTGAAGCTCTGGGAAAGCAATGCTGATGAAGAGACCAGGACTGAAAGGACCAAGCAGAAAAGGGCAAAGTCATGAAGAAAGCATCACTCTGCAGACAAAAAATGCTCCACGCTGGGATGAAAGCAGAAGCAACAAATCTACAAGGCGGGTTAGCAGTGAAGGACGCATGCCAGGAGGCGGTGCCCCAGACTCAGGGACTGTGGTGTGTGCTCCTGACGACAGCACCTTAATGAGAAGGTGACTCATCAGGTGTCTGCAGCCTGATGGAGACCTTTCTGAATGCCACCCAGATCCCTCTGCCCAGTTTCATATCCAACAAGCACATCCCTGACCATAAATTACTTCTCAAGCAAAAGAAGTATAAGGCACCTCACATAAACCTCCTGTCTACCGGACAGTCATTAAACCAGCCCACTCTTATATGGGACTCTGTATGGTAAGCCATGCTTTCAGGGTTAGGACACCCAAATAAGCAAATAGTTTTTACTTATAAAGTTCAGAAGTCATAACAATGGGTTATGACAAGTCTCTTTCACTTGTGAATTTAAGACTCCGAGGTGGTTTTGAGAAGATCCATCAGCTTTACCTTTTCATGTTACACATTCTTCGCATGGAAGTTAATGTTCACCTGCGTTACCCTGAACCCTTCTCCCTGAACCCTCAGAGGTGGATGATACTCAGGCCGCGGGCCGCTTCCCAGTGGATTTCTGCCAGATGCCTACTGGCAGCACTTCCTCTGGAGTTCTTGGCAGCCTCTGGGCTATAGCTTGAAATAACAGAAGAACAAAGCTGCTCAACTGAAAGTTTGCTTAACTGGTGAAGTCTGCCAATGAGTAATTCCTAATCATCTATCATGAGGAGATAGAAGAATGAGCAAACAGCAAGGTTAAGTGTATTTACTTTGTGGGGAACAGAACCTAAAACACCACGCAGGCACGGACACAGCATGCCAGCCAACAAGCCCAGCCTCCAGGAACCTGGCGGGATGCCAGCAGCACCCTGTGGCTTGAAAAAGACATACTCCTGGGGGGTTTTGTTTTGTTTGTTGTGTTTTAATGGATTTTGGCTGGAACTGGGATCGAGTTTACTCAACTTCATGACCTGAACTCAAGTCTTTTTTAAAAAGGCAAAGAAAGTTTCTCCATATACTAAGTACAAGGCCTCTTAGAGATAGTATTATGCAATGAGTTATTTACTTTGAAATTGTTTACTAGCAAATGAGTCACACCCGCTATAAGACATCCTCAAGAGGAGGACTAAGACTCCATGAAAGTCATTTGGTCTAACAGTCCCTTTCAAATTACAGTTTTGCTTCTTAAAGACCACTTCAAAGTAGATGAGACCCAAGAAAGTGTTCACCTTTCTTGTCTCTTCCATAAGCAGAAAGTTAGCAATTTTAAGATTACACTGTTGTTCTAGAGGCTTGGGAAGACTCCAAAGGCACTATCAAAATGATGGAGACAACAGCTCTTGAGCTAAGTTCTGCCAACCCCAACGCAAACTGCCAAACCATCCAGCTATGGGTGGTGGTGTGTGTGATGCCAATTCCAGCTCCTCCTCTGCTCACTAGCTGCCAACTGCCTCTTCCCTACTGTTTCAGCATTTCTGAAAGGAGCATTTCCTGTCATTTATAAACTCGAAGTCTGCCAATTAAGTACTGCATGAGCCAGCTGCTAGGCAGGAACTAGAGACTTTTTGTCTGCTGGAAGAACTGACTCTCTGGCTCTACTGCAAACATCAGCCTGGCAGGCTGCAGGAAGAAGAGTGTGTTTTAGGGGGAGAGACGGGCAAAATTCTGGAACAGAACAGAGACGAGGAATTTATCCAAAGACGAGATGCATCAAGTTCTACTTCACGTTACAAAGCAAAAGTGAGAAAACATGAGCAGAAAAATGAAACAATTCTCAAAGAGGAAGCAGTGCATAAAAACAGAGTCAGTCTTTGAACCATTTAGTCATCAATACCTACTCCTTGACAGGCAATGTATAAAGTAAAAACAGAGATTTGCTACTAACCTACAGGCATCAAGGATAAAGAGACTATCTTTGTTAGTAACCTGACTTCTCGGTGAGAACATCTACGAAACAGTAATGGAGGAGTGTTGTCAGTGCCGAGAGCAAACACCTCCCGACCTTTAATTCCCTAACCCAGTTTTTAAATACAGGCACACCCCAGAGACACTGCAGGTTCAGTGTCAGACCACTGCATTAGATGGAGTATCAGAATAAATCAATAAAAAATTGCACAAATTTTTTTGTTTCCCAGTGCATATAAGTTATGTTTCTACTACACTGTTGCCTGTTAAATGTACAACAGCATTATGTCAAACTGTACATACCTGATTAAAAATAATGCTTTTGGAAACATGTTACCAACAGATTTGCTCAATGCAGGTTGCTGCACACCTTCAATTTGTAAGAAACAGTTTCAAATTCTGTAAAAATTAAAACTGTTGGGAAGAATAGTTCTTAGAGATAACTCGTCTAGCTCAGTTTTTTCACCATGTGGATGAGAAACCTAGAGCAAGGAGGAGACTGGCCTACAACGTCAGAGAGACGGTGGGGCCCGGGGTCTCCCTCCAGGGCTTGCTTCCTTTCCACCCATCCCCTATAGCACCAAGCTGTCAACACACGAGCCGCTCCACATCGCTCTCAGCTGTGGTACAAAGCTGTGGGTGTGCGTGCCAAGTTGTTTCTGTCGTGTCCGACCCTGCGCAGCACCACGCCAGGCTCTTCTGTCCATGGGATTTCCCAGGCAAGAACACTGGGGTGGGCTGCCATGCCCTCCTCCATGGGACCTTCCGGACCCAGGGATCGAACCTGTGTTTTTTAAGTCTTCTGCTTTGGCAGGTGGGTTCTTTACCACTAGTTCAACCTGGGAAGCCCCACAAAGCTTTAGAATCAAGTCTATTCACACCTATGAAATTCCAATACCTATCTTTAGATTAAGGAGCTTTGTTACATGGTTTCTAGGCCCCAAAGAGGTTTGAAGTGGCAGGTGAGCTGCAGGGGAAGATGCAAATGTCGCCAACAGCAGTGGCAGAAACACACACGCTACAAGACCAGAGCAAAAGCTACACCCAGCAGCCGGGTGGCTTCAAGGACAGGCAAAGGCAATTCGCATTCTTACAGGGATAAGATATGACCAATCTCATAACCCGTGTTCTTCGCAGAACTCCTGTGGCTTTTTATTCTACAAGTGCTCTAAGCACTGACAGAGCAGAACCCCCTTTTCCCTAAACACTTCCCTCAGTTTGGTGTAGCAGGTACCGCTCACAACTTTATGTCATAAGAGAGTCAAATAGGAAGAAAGAGATAGAAAAACTAATTCAAGAAGGAAGATCCTAGAACGTTAATTTTATTTCACATGATTGTCTTCAATTATCATTGATAATGCAACTGAACTGAGAACTTCTTTCAAAAAAAATTCTTGTATACAGTGTCTGCTAGGCTGCATTTATTTTCATACTATCACTGGCCTATTTCTAACCTCAGGGAAAATGCTACTCTTAAAAAGCAAATATAAAAATTACAATTTCTTAACAACATGATTATTTCTTAATGACACACCTGTTTACAAAACAAATAAAAGCTGTTTAATGTCTGCACACACACACACACACACACAGCAGATTTGTGGGCAAGACTATCTGAGCTCACCACTTAATAAAGCACAACATTCAAAATGGAAAACGTGTCTGGTCTTTACTGACCTTTCAGGTGAAGTTCAGGATGAAGGAAGCCTATTCAAAATCCTCTCCTTTACATTTAAAGTAAGAAACCTCTATCCCCCTCCCCAGAGTCTCAAATTTTTCTTTTGATATTTGAAAACGCATGTTGACAACCCTGCCACCCAAGAACTTCAAAAGAAATAACGCATGTATGTCTACAAAAAGAAGAAGGTCCTAGTGACAAGAACTGGAAAGCCTGTGCCAGATCCAAACTGACAAATGGTCACACAGGGGTCGGGTTTTACCTTAAGATTTTCCCCAATTAGCATTTAATGTCACATCACTTGAGGGCAACAAAGTCTGACTGTGTCCCTTGACGTCACCCCCCTCAACCAGAAGGAAAGGCAGGGCACACCGTCTTACCTCAAACTGCGGGTAAGGAGGAGTCATGGCTGATGGGGGCCCTGGGGTGGGAGGTGGCATCCCAGACGTGGGTGGGAACAGACCCAAGGCGTTCAGATTTAATCCAGGAATTAGATGTGCTTGAAGCTGCAATGGTAAAAAAAGGTCCCTTTATTTTACAGCTACAAGATCAAGTACAAGTGAGCATTTATACGTGATAATATCCAGATTGTGACCTCTTGTCAAGTAAAGAAAAAAAGCATTTTGTGAGTTAAATCTTGAAACAGAGCAGATGTTCCATGTGATTATACTTCGGGTTACAGGTTATGTCTGTACATAATTCTTGCTATTTTAAACTCCATGTGCTGTCCTCCTCCCTTTGATCTGAAGGCACACTGGGTTTCTCAAAGCAGGGGACACAGCCTTCCTTGCCTTTACGAGCAGCTCTCAGAGCTCAGACATACAGGTTATCTGTACTCTCCGGGCACGCAGTAAAGAGAGACTGAGTATCTTGCATGAATTGAAGAAGCAAGCAAACAAGATACGTTCATTGAAAAGCAGAACAGATAACAGATATTAAGAGATCTTTACTCCATGAAAAAAACTTGGTGGTCATGAATCTACAGACCTAAAACAAAATCAAGCTCTTTGGGAATCAGGTTCCATTCTCAAGTCCCTTCAAATAAACCGATCTTTGGAATGGATCCAGGAGCCAGAAATGGGATTTGGTTTTGGTTTCATTTGCCAAGGGTTGAGAAAATAAGGTGAAGACTACAGAGTTCAGACTTGAGCATCCTCAAGCATTTTTTTTTCAAGGCCTGTGTGGGTTTGGATTTACTCCCAAGTGACCCTGAAACACTTGGATGAGCAGTGATCATGTGAAGGTAGGGAGGCAGTCATGGGGTAAAATGATGAGCATTTAAGGCACTTCTCACAACGGCAGTATCATTTTTACACTTTCCCTTCTTTCAAGTGTAATGTTTCAGATGGCAGGCCCAGCTGATGAACTTTTTTTCCCCCAATCATTTACTTGAAAATTCAAGATGGACTTTTGAAATGCTACATTTTCCATACCATTCCATCCGTTACGGCACGTCAGCAATGCACTTTAATTGCCTTACCTGCACTACACAGATTTGTTTTGTCACTGGAAATTCTTTTATCGCTAAGGTTTATGAGTAACCGGGTTTTTAATTTATCTTCATAACAGTAGTTTTTTATATATGCACTGTATCTATTATAATCCTAATAAGCATGCAATGTAGGCAATAGCCCTATTTTACAGATGAGGAAACTGTGCTCAGAGAGACCAAGTAAGTCGTCCATGAGAATAAAGCTACAGCTAATAAGTGGCTGAGCTAAGATTCAAACCAGTTCACACACTCCTAAAGCCCACATTCCTATAATACTATAATCTCCCTCAAATTCACACTGTATGGGAAAGATCAGCCTCTTTTAGGGCGGTATTAACCTTACCTCACAGGTAAGGAAGCTAAGGCACAAAGTTAGCTAAAATCACAAAAGAGGGCCGAGCCTGAAGTCCAAGTTTGTGTCTGCCCAATTATCCCAGGGCACTCACCGACCGTGATGCTCAAAGTCAATTAGAAACCACATCTAACAATGACGCCATTAAAGAAATCAATGTTAAGGCAATTGAAAACATCTTTGAACTGTTCATCAAAACAAAGACATTTCCTTCATATCAAAACTAACATTCATGGAAGCAATATCGTTTTCATAAGACTCCCTGATTTTCTTCATTATCTCTTCCTCCGCTCTGGCGCAGGTTTCCACATTGCCTTTCACCGTAATGGTGCGCTCTGGATTGTACAGTGTCAGCTCCTGCAATCTGCGGATTGAAACAGAGGCAAGAAAAAGACTGGAAATTATAGGAGGGAGACAGTTAATAATAGTTCAACCACAACTGGCAATTCAAACCCAACTGTGGAGGCTGGCAATGTGTAAAAGGAGGTGGTTAGACATCATGAAAAATGAGTAAGCCCCAAAAGTTGTGAATACAAGAATTGTAAACTGCAGGAGAATAGAAAATCCTGCCCCTCCCACCTTCTCAGCAAGTATCTCTGGGTGTACACAGTTCAATTAAGTCCATGTTTTAAACAAATTATACTTCTTGACCACTTAAGGTGAGCTTTTTTTCACAACAGTGAAATGTAAAGAAAATGATCCAGAGGAACCTATAGTTTTAGTGGAGCCCAAGAACCAGATGAATATAACCTTTAATAAGTGCTTTTCTAGTCTGCCCTGACCAATTTGGGGTGTAATTTGGCCTTGTCAGGCAACTGCATTTTTTGGATCACCAAGCAAGGGATAAGCAAGAAAATATCCCAAAATGGCACCCAGAATTCATATGTCTAAGCTTATTTTTGTTGCTAATTTTAGAATTTAGATTGACGTGCGCTTGAGGAAATAACACAAATCCATCCATTTTGACTGAATTTTAAAAATAGTCCCTCGATGACCATTTAGACAACTAAAAAGCTAAGATGTAACAGCAATATTCAGAAAGCCCCTGCTCGTCTCAGCTCCTGTAGAAGCGTTAAAATCCATTCAGATGACACTGACACCATCTAAGTCTCAGCCATTCAACAGCCTTGAAGCGAAAGCCATGGGAGGTACTTAACCATGGAAACAAGGCTCAGGAAATGGATGGAAAGGACACAGAATACTGCGACAGTTTCCTTTCATATTCTTAGGGTTAAAACTCTCATTTTCACTACTAGCAAAGTGTCTCAAGCTAAACATGAGCCAGATGAATGGGATGTTATCCCTTAACTTCTTCCTATCCTTGTTAAAATATAAACATCCACACAGTGAAGAGGCTTCGTCTCAGGCCCCGTACACAAGTGTATGTCTCCTCTTCAGGCTCAACCGATTCTCCCCTGAAGAGCATTTTCTATTACAGTTTTTAAAATAGCTGCTTCCAGAACAGCCTTTATGATGTATTTTTTTCCCTCTTAAAACCTTCCCCTTTCTGAGCATAAAATTCGAGAGGGTAGGATCACTCGTTCTTTTTACTGTTTTGCGGTTTTTCCTTTCCCACCAAGCGGGACTCTCCCACTTCCTTTCCACTCCCACTTCTACAAACACTCCTTGCTCCATGAAGATACTGCCCCAGTCTTTCTCAACTATTCTTCATGAGTTCGTCAGTCTCTTTCCCCCTCAACTTTTTAGCGTGCCCTGAAGGAAATAAAAGTCACCCTCAGAAGAGAAAGGCCTTCCCCGTAATTTCAGAGCATCATGGACTGCAGGCATGGGGACTAGCCTCCATGATCCCCACTCCCCAGTGACCAACCCTCCCACACTGCCTGAAGCTGACTTGCGTCAACAACAGTAGAAAAAAATGGTAGAGAGAGCGACTTCTGAGACTATGTTACAAAAGACACAGCTGCTTCATTCTTGTCTCTTGGGTTGTTCACTGTGAGGGAAGAGAGCTGCTATGACTTGAAGACGCCCCCACACAGCCCTGTGGAGCTGAGCTGAGGTGAGGAGCCGAGGCCACATTCTAAGAGTTGCCAGGAGACCCCCCCAAACCAGGACTACCCGGTCATGCCCCTGGATTCCTGCTCCACAGAAACCAGGTGAGCAATAAACGTTTCCCCTTGTCTTTAGTGGCCAATGTTGGGATAAGCTGTTACACAGCGGTGGATAATACGCAGGGTTATACACTCCAGCTTTCAGAGCAGATGCCAGAAAACCCCAGCAAGACTTCAGGGAGGAAACACACACGGCAAGTACTAGTGTGTCCTGCCTCTGTAGTGGGAACAGAGAATGCTTTCACTGTGGGCTGCAAACAGACAGCAGGCAGGAGAGAAATGGGTTTGAGAGGTGAGGTATAAGCAGGGTGGTACAGGCCAGCTCCAAGAGTTGTGATCCACTTAATAGATAACCTACAGCTTGGAAACGGTATCTTTGAAAGTTTTCTAATTCTAAAGAAAGCAAGGCAGCACTTACGGAGATATTGTGATTTTAGTGTCAGTGTCCTGCTCAATTTTTTTAAGATTCCGTCCTTCCTTACCAATCAGACGTCCTACAAAATTATTATGGGCTAAAATCTTCAAAGGAATCTCTTCTGTGCTGTAAAGGAAAATAAAATAAAAGGGCCACCAATCAGAGTAAGTATACCTATTCTAGGGTAAAAGGACAATATTCATTCATTAAACATTGACTTCCTGCCTTCCGTAGGGGAAGCATTCTGCCAAGTACACTGTAAAGCTTGCTGACCATCAGCCCACATTCTAGCAACGCATGAAGAGAGGGGGATGAAAAAACACTGACAAGTATTTGGATAGGAGTTAATTTTTAAAAGTTTTCTTTTATTCATCTCAGGGAATGCCTTCCAATAATGGATTCTAGTTAGCTCTTTGAAAACACCTTACTCAAACCCACATGCTGAAACCCCCAATACCAGAACACCACCTACAACATGAAACAGCACGGTTTTAGAATAATGTTTAAATACACCCCTGGAGATAAAATGCACGATTTACAGACGGAAACAAGAAACTCAACAGGGTTACACTTTGGAGGGAAGAGTATAAGAGAGGGGATTTTCACTTTTCATTTTGTACCTTTCTGACTTTCCAAGTCATGTACATAGCACTGTGTTAACATGTCATTGGGGTCATCTAAGTGGTGGGCTTTTTCTTCACTTTTCTCTATACTAAAAAGTAATTTTAATCTTATAATAAAGCAACATATAATACCTTCTAATTAAAATATAGGTAATGTACTTCAAAGGTCCCTCCAAATTAAATGCCGGTCATTAGGTCCCCAGACTAGGACCCGCGTCTTACTCTGGAGCCCCCTTTCAGCACACCACCATGCTAGGTGCTACAGGCAGCAGACAGCCCAGCCTCTGCTCACGGCTCCCATGCACAAGAGATTTAGAGTTTCAACCTGAAGCACCCGAATCAACAGCCAGCTTCCCACGGCACAAGACTGGGGCCTTCCCAGCTCCGTTCTCCTGCTCCTGCAGTGGGGGCTGGCAGACAGGCCGAGCTCCTTCGAGCTCCAAGCACAGGAGTGAGGGTTTGGGGTCCCTGCTTTAGGTAAATCCCAGGGATGCTTCTTGGACCTTAGGTGAGCTTCCTGTGAGCCCAACTGCCTTCTTTATACAGCTGGACTTTTCCCATTAACACCACTCGCAACACAGCCAAACATGAATGAAAATGAAGCGTTTAAAAGGCTTATGCTCTATAACCACAAAAACAACACTGCTGACCCTCTGTCGCTCTTCGGGACAGCATTTCCCTTTGTCTGCTGGCAATTTCCAAAAATTATGTCAAAGAATCCCAAAAACAGGACCGCATAAATATCAACCTCCCCACCGGGTAATCCTCTTTACTCACAATTTTATATCTTGAGCTTCTTTATGCATAATCTCCAGAATAGACTTACAAGCTGCAGAGGTGCCCTCAGGGGTAGAGAGGATAGTAATGGACTTCTCGGCGGCACCTGCGTTCTCCTTCCGATGGACATCAATTCTTAGGGTGGGCACAAGGGGAGAGGGAAACGAGCTGTAAGCATGTGTTCACAACAGTCTGTCATCACCACCTATACAGTCACCGCACTTCTGGGCAGAGTGGGTGACGCACTTTCCTCAAAACCAAGTCTTGATAAGCCGTCACCATGGATGAGACCAATGTTAAGTCCAAGAATATTCCCCTCTCTCTGCTCATGCGGGGGCATCTCTTTATTCTGGCCAAGCTGCACCTGCTTAATTTTCCTTTTCAGTGCTACAGGTCAGTCATCTCACATGCAGGAGCCTGGGTTTAAACAAAAGGCTTTCTTCCACTCAAAGAACAAGGGAGCCTGGAACACAAGCCAAAAAGACTGGAGCTGGAATCCCACAAGTTGGGGGCTCCTGACTCCATTCACGCAGTGTGACCACCATCCATCACAGGTGGGATTTCACTCTTCGGTTTCCTCTTGCTGGGGTCTTTCTACACTTTGCCTTCCTGATCAAGGAAAAGTCCACAATAAACAGTGATAGGAGTGGACCCCAAAGAAATGGCAGCAGTTCTATATAAAAAAAAAAAGAAATGGCCACTAAACATGCAGTGATGTTCAATCTCACTGGTCCTTAAAACAAGGTGGTGTTCTCTTCCAGACCTGCACGGATGCGATTCAGTACTGGCAAGAGGATGGGTGTCTGGGATACGCACACCTCTGGCGTGGTGCGGAGTACAGAACAATCTGCTGAACTGCTTATTATCTTTTGACCCAAGAATTCTACTTCTTGTAACATCTCCTACAGATGAAGTCTCACACGTGGGCTAAGAGTGGTGTTTCTCACCCTCTGGCAGCATTGGCACTTTGGGTCAGACTAGTTCTTTGGTGTGGAAGCCAATCTGTGCATCGCAGGATGGTGAACAACATCTCTGGCCTCTACCCAGTAGACACCAGTAGCACCCCCGCCCCCATCTAAGCATGACAACCGAAACTGTCTCCAAATACTGACAAATGTCTTCTGGGGGAAAACATCACCATGGGTTGAAACCACTGGTGCAAGCATGTTCACCGCTGTACTATTTGTAATAGAAAATTGGTATTTCCAAGATATTTCCAATAAGGAAGAAACGGTTAAAGAACATATCTATATCACACAGTTGTTCATAAATGTGGTAAAATTACAGGTGCCAACAAAGCAAAAGGTCCTCGATCTTATGTGAAAAAAAACACACTACATACCATGATATAAATTCTCCTTTAAAGCTACATGTGTTAGTAGATATGAGGAACAAGTCTTATAAAGACATATTCCCAACTCAACAGTGGTCACCTTGGGGGTTAGATGGAGGTTAACTCTTTTATTTTAATGTACATACTTGTACATTTTGAATTAAATACAAAAACAAGTCTTCTGTTTAAAAAGTACAAGAAAGAAAATCAACTATTCAAAAAAGTATATTCGGGGAAAATTATTTTAAGTTCCTTTGGCCACTCAAACTCTAGATGGAAAGGCTATATAACTCGTTGTCATGAGAATGCCCACTACATCTTGCTAATAAAATCAGAGTTTGGATTTCATTTTCCTAAATGCCTAATTGAAAACTGAAGAGTTATCTCAGAATTAAAACCTATAGCTAAAAATAAGGGCAATGTAGAAGTGAAACAAATAAGGAATACCTAGAAATAACCAATAAAAAGAGTATCTTGTAACAGATCTGATCTCAGGAACCATCTTTCTAGTCACTGGTTTCAGTCTCCAATCACTGTAAGTACTGCATCTCTTCTAGTAGGTGATGTGCTCATCTCCCCCCTGGTTTATTTCCACCTGCTCACTGTGCTAAGGATTACCAAACTCTGATCCTCTGAGAGTAAGGAATGTTGCTTTACAGACTAGGGCAGCCCTGTGAGGCTATTACAGAAGCAGAAGATCTGATAATGACGAGTTTCAATGGCAAGAGTTAATTAAATCTGTTGGCAGAGCTGCAAGTGAATCATGGAATACAACTATCGCTTCCCTTCCCTCTCCATCCTCCATCTTCCTGCTTAAATAAAACAAACAGTTTCATTAAATCACAGAAGCTCTTTCCTCTGACAGGGAAATGAGCAGCTTTAATTTAAAAGGAGCAACTTTCATCTGCCATGTAATGAGGAAGGGAAACGACTGAATAATTAGTTTCTGCAGGTAACAGGGAATCAATGCAAGAAAGACGCTCTTGAAATAGAGAATTAAAGAGAAGCTCTTGTATTAAAATGAGGCAAATCTGAGATGAAAACTGATTGGGCCATGGTTGTCTTCCCTACCCTCTAATATTACGAAGTCAAGGCCACCGACTTTGCACAAAGGTAACCAGCACTCAGCATCTCTCCCACTCCCAAGTGTGGGGAGGCAGGGCCAGGCGCCACTCTTCAGGGGGGGTGGGTGCATGACCACCACTAGACACAGTTCATTTTGCTTCTACATCAGAAAAGGGCCAGCCACCTGAAGGCTGGCGTGGTGCCTGTGATGAACGTGGATAACCTCTTAAGCCTGTTGGAACAAACACGGCACCATAGTTGTACTTTCCGAAAAAGACTCTGCTTAACTCCTTGGACCACACAAAATAATTTTTCTCACTAAATTTAAAAAGCAAAATGATCCACAATCATCTCTGTAGCTGACCCAAGGCCGTCTCCCTACCCTTTTGTGTAGAATGACTTGAGCGGTGTGTACACACTGCCTCTTCTCCCTTACATCTTCAGGAAATACGGTGGCAACTGTCCCAGAGACGTGCCTGATAGCAATTTACAGAACTAAGGGCAAGGACAGAGTTCATCGTCAAATTTTTTTGGGTCATATTCTTCACATACAGCGTAACAGGATGGTTACTAAAGCAAAATCACAAATATACAATCATTGGAGCTCCAAAACTGAGAATGCCTTAGATCTACTTTAACAGAATTAAACATAATTCACATGCAGTTATTTCACTCATTTGACAAAAATGAGAGCCATCAACAGACCAGTGTTGGGACTACAGTGGTAAATAAAAACAAACAGCTCCTGCCTTCTACTCCTAAAAAGCCTGAGTATTTGATAGAGAATCTTCTAATTCCCAAAATCTGCAAATTAAAACTATCAAACATCCTAAAGAAAGAACCATTCTAACTGCATGGCTTAAACACAGGCTAACTACAGATCATAAACTGAATTATTCTTCACTGAAGTAAAGCAAGACTAAAAAACTCTTCTGTGTTGGACCCAGAAAATTACTTCTAAAAGCACAGAAGGCAGTATCAGTGGAGGTCGGAGAGGAGATGGGGGAGCAGAGAAGCACCTAGAACTTGCCCTTTTGTTGGTCAGGGCCTCCCCCATCAGGAGGACCATTTGTTTTCCATTCATGTGTGAAAATCTAAAGTTCTCTTTGAGATTAAGGTTTAGCCCCAGGTTTTTATAAAATGAACACTAAAGATATCAAATCACAAGGTTTTTCCAGATTCCCAAGTAGCATACAGGAAGGGGTCACAACCATGTTCAGGAGGACATGAAGTAGCGAACAACAGACTCTCTTATGAGGATTCAAACACCCACCGTGCCCCAGGAAATACTCACTTAGACTGGGTCTGTTTGGTGATGTTCCGAATGGTGGCGCCTTCTTTTCCTATAATGGCTCCAACGAACTGGGTGGGAACCAGCAGGCGCAGAGGCAAGTCACACGGCTTTTGCTTGGACACTGACCCTGGAGACCCCTGCCTCGAGGAGCCCCTCTGGCCAAACCCACGCCGGCCACGAGGCTGCTGTGAGGGGCTCTGCTGGGCCGCCATCTCATCAGGGATGTAGGCCACTCTCAGCGTGAAGTTCTCCAGCTGGAACCCGTTCAGCTTGTCTAAAGCTCTGCAAGTGAACAAGGAGCAGGGGTGGGAAGGGGAACCAGGCTGGGTAACAGCAATACCACCTCTTCCACTCAGGATTCCCGGCTCTAAAGCTCCTGAATAAAGCCACTGAGCAAATCGCAAATCCAGAACACACCTAACACTCCCCGCCCACATTCCCTTTGAAGGACACATGGGGAAAACAGGTTTCCAAGGGAACATATTAGCCATTTACAAGTAAAAAAAAAAAAAAAAAATTTGTCAAACTCTAACTAGGGAATTCCCTGGCGGTACAGTGGTTAGGACTTGGTGCTCTCACTGCTAAAGTCTGGGTTCAATCCATGGGCAGGGAAGTAAGATCCCAGAAGATACACTGAATGGCCAGAAAAAAACCCAAACAAACAAAAAACAACACTCTTGACTAAGCCATTCACCATGAAGTCAATAACAGTCTATGAGGACCCCACAGAACAAGAGGAGGGGGGCTCCCCTTCTCCTGGCTAGTCTTTCCAAATCAGAACAGAAAAGAGGTTACAATACACACGTCCCTTGCTTTAATGTCTTAAAAACAAATATTTAAAACACTTTCAGAAGCAAAGGACAAAAATCTCTGAGCCACTTACTGGAGGAAGTAGAATTTAATACTCATGTTACTTACCACTATAAAATCACTCAATACCTATTATGAGCCTGTTCTTGAGGGAAAAAAGCAATCCATGACCTTGTAGAATTTATGATCTGATTTGAGGCAGGGAGACAGGGGTGGTGGTGAAAAGAAAACAACAAAAGCTGTCTTCTCCCTATCTATCCATCCATCCATGCACCCATTCATCTATTTCAAGAGGAGCTTTACTTTTTCTGGGTTTTTTTTTGTTTTGTTTTTTCATTTTAAAGCCTTGTTATGGAAAAGTACGGAAATTAAACGACACTTGTTGCTCCCTAGAAGAAAAGCTATGACCAACCTAGATAGCATATTAAAAAGCAGAGACATTACTTTGCCAACAAAGGTCCATCTAGTCAAAACTATGGTTTTTCCAGTAGTCATGTATGGATGTGAGAGTTGGACTATAAAGAAAGCTGAGCACCAAAGAATTGATGCTTTTGAACTGTGGTGTTGGAGAAGACTCTTGAGAGTCCCTTGGACTGCAAGGAGATCCAACCAGTCAATCCTAAAGGAAATCAGTCCTGAATATTCATTGGAAGGACTGATGGTGAAGCTGAAACTCCAATACTTTGGCCACCTGATGCGAAGAACTGACTCACTGGAAAAGACCCTGATGCTGGGAAAGATTGAGGGCAGGAGGAGAAGGGGACGACAGAGGACGAGATGGTTGGATGGCATCACCGACTTGATGGACATGAGTTTGAGCAAGCTCCAGGAGTTGGTGATGGACAGGGAAGCCTGGCCTGCTGCAGTCCACGGGGTCACAAAGAGTTGGACACGACTGAGCAAGTGAACTGAACTATGGAAACGTACCCAATCTTAAGCAAACATCCCAATGAACTTTCACACAGTGAGCATGCACCTCCAAATTCAGAGCTAGGACACCCAGTGTCCCTGAAGCCCCACCAGGACCTCCTTCCAGTGACTGCCCCTGCCCTCGGCTCCTCATGCCATAGACGATTCTGCCTATTTACATTTCTATGTAAATACCCATGTCTGGCATCTTTAACTTATCATTTATAAGATAAATGTGTAAGATTCCTAAGATAAATTGGTGTGTTCTAGCTTACCTACGTATTTTAAATGTGAAGAACTCAATAAAAGTTGACAGAAGATACTGCCATATAGACATCACCATAATAATACACACTCCCAGTGCACAACAAAATTTAAAAAAAAAAAAAAAAGGTCTCACGCTTTCTCCAGGGTTACTCAGAATCTTTGCTCAGATGGTATTCCAGTGGGCCCTGAGTTCGACCCAGGCAAGGAGAGAAGAACAGGCATAAAATGCTCTCTGTCTAGTTGCTCAGACTGATCATTTGTGGTTCACATACTGCTTTCTTTATCTGGAGATCTTTCCGTTTCAACTTTAAGAGATAGGCCCAGCACCAAAAGGGGTAACAAAACCATGAAACTGCATGGCAGATGCAGAAAACCAGACAAGACATACAATGTCCTCAGGACTCAGAATTCTGCCTTTTCCGCACGTCAGTGGCCTGTTCCATCACTGTCCTACAGTTCCATGCATACGAATTAACTCTTTAAAAGATCCCAGTCATACAGACTAACAAAGTATCAAGAAATTTCTGTCACCATTACCTCCAAGACCCTTCCCAGAGTAACTGTTAACTGTGATAACTTCTGCAAACGGACCAGCTCTTTCCATATGCTTACACAGGTGTGTAAGTGTTCAGTACCTTCTTAAAAAAGTAGGAACTGAGATCATGATATAGTCGTGTGATTTGTTGTTTTTCCAAATACAATGTATCTTGGGATATTTCCATGTGAGTTTTGTATCAGATGACATTCTTTTCCCATGTATGTGTGTGTGTGTAACTGAATCGCTTTGCTTTAGAGCAATTAATAAGACATTGTAAATCAACTATACTTCAATTCTTTTTAAAAAAGTAGCTAAAGATGGCATTCTTTTCATAAGCTTTATAGGTGATAGCAGACACACGAAAAACTTGTTTTACCAATACCCCTATGTAAGAACCTTCAGCTAACACATTTTTCCTGCCTTCTTCCCTCTCCTTTTTTCCTAATGAATACGTGCATTAAGGGCCCTAAAGTATTTTGGCTATTTCTAAAGGAAGACAACAGCTAGAAATTTTACTAACATCGATGATGTACATTTACTACAGGAAGTTTGGAATTGCAGATGTTTCAACAAATTAGATAAAGCTTTTCAAAGCCCAAGAGGAACCTATCGCTGAAGGTTACATGAGGAGGAGCCCAATGGAAGAAAGGGCTCAACTCCACCTGGGACATAAAAGGCGGCAGTTCACGGTGACATCCTTCCCCACTCTACAACTGAGCACTTCAGAAGACAGCAAGTGACTGTGCAATTAAGTCAGTAATGTTACTTTAGAAAAAGAAGTTGGGGGCGGGGGAGCCCTTCCCTGGTGGCTCAGAAAGTAAAGAATCAGCCTGCAATGCAGGAGATGTGGGTTCCATCCCTGGGTCGGGAAGATCCCCTGGAGAAGGAGATGGCAACCCACTCCAGTATTCTTGCCTGGGAAATGCCACGGACAGAGGAGCTTGGCGGGCTACAGCCCATGTTACTAAAAAGTTAATTAGCTTCTTTCCTGATTAAGAGACATATACAGATAGACAGACGTTGTTCTCCATGGAAATAAAGAGAGATAAACATAGGTCACCAGATGCTTCTGTGTATCCAAATACAGTCACGTGTGTCCGGAGAAACAACTCTCAACTTGGAATAAACTATAACTTCCCAACTTCACTGTATTGCTTTAAGAAGATTTCTTTGAGGGGAAAAGAAAAGATGCTCTTCATCGGGAGGCCAGGTGGGACAGTGCTCCAGGACCCAGTGCCGCCTGGGTCCGAAAGACTCCAAACTCAGGTTGTTCCTGCCAGAAAGCAGAGAGCATGCCCTGTGTACGCCGCACTGCTGGCTGCCAGCGCTCCTGACCCCTCACCACAGGGCACTCCACACCTGGACACAGCTGAAGGTGCAGGAGTGAGTAAACTGCCAGCATGACTGTCTCATGACTGAAGACTGTGTATTTATGAATTTATAGCCTCTCTATTAACCTGTCTACGCTACGTTATCTAGTGGGCTGCTGAGTTCCGGGGAAAACATTCCAGTATTTTCACCAACCTTACTGTACATGCAAGACGCATGATCGAAAACTGTCATCTAATTATTCAAAACATATGCATTCGGTTCAGCAGAACTCAAGGATGTTCATCCCACACGTGTCACTCAGAATGCTGTTGCCCATCACCACCTGATTGCTCTGCTGTGATTGAGTCAACCAGAGACGGTGAGTGGTATTTTTTGTTTTGCTTCCTTTTGGCTGCACTGGGTTCGAAGCTGTGCCTCTTGCATTGGAAGCGCAGAGTCCCAACCATTGGACCACCAGGAAATTCACACCCATGAGCAGTTTTGCTGGCTAACAGCACTTAATCGCATTGCTAAGTTTATTGGGATAGACCACAGGGTAGGATTGAAAGGGCCTTGCAAGAAAGAATAAGTAGTTTATGTCGAGGATTCAAGAGTAAGAAGAACTGAGTCTCAAATGGTACCCACATACAGAGCTGAGTAGTGAAAGAGAGACCAGAATTCTAAACCAACTTGAACAGTAAGTAGCCAGTGAGCCTCGGAAAGGTTGTTTTGTGATTTGGCATTAGCCTCCTCACCAGAAAAGCTATAAACGACCAGACTTATGGTCTTTCGACTCTATAAATTCCATGTCTAAAATCTTTTCCTTATTCCTAGATCTCACTGCTGGGTCTCACATAGGTCCTAACAAAATGAGGCTTAGGCATCATTGAAAAGTCACATCATCCATTTTATCCTTGTACCAAGAGTAAGAAGTTGAAACATAAAATTCAATAATTACCAAAAGCCTGATAATACCACTGCAGGGAGGCATCTTAAGGAAACAATCAAAGACTTCATTACCAAACTAGTTCTAATGGCAAAAAACTGCAAACAACCTATATGCCCGCCAGAGGACTAGCTACATAGACTGTGGTAGGGATGACATACTAGAGAGAGATTACTAATAAAATAAATACAGCTAATGGAAAGACAACCTGCACAATTCTACAGAATGATCTTTGGCATTTTAAATGTTGTAATGATGACCTATATGGGGAAAAATCTAAAGACTGGATATATGTATATGCATAACTGATTCCCTGGTGGTTACCTGGCTTGGAGCTACAAGGTAGCTGCTGCTGCTGCTAAGTCGCTTCAGTCGTGTCCGACTCTGTGAGACCCCATAGACAGCAGCCTACCAGGCTCCCCCGTCCCTGGGATTCTCCAGGCAAGAACACTGGAGTGGCTTGCCATTTCCTTCTCCAGTGCATGCAAGTGAAAAGTGAAAGTGAAGTCGCTCAGTCGCGTCTAACTCCTCGAGACCCCATGGACCGCAGCCCACCAGGCTCCTCTGTCCATGGGATTTTCCAGGCAAGAGTACTGGAGTGGGGTGCCACTACCTTCTCCGAGCTAGTAGCTACGAGCTACTAACTCAGCTGGGAAACAATCTGCCTGCAATGCAGGAGACCCCGGTTCAATCCCTGGCTTGGGAAGACCCACTGGGGAAGGGACAGGCTACCTACTCCCTGGTGGCTCCGCTGGTAAAGAAGACGCCTGCAGTGTGGGAGACCTGGGTTAGATCCCTGGGTTGGGAAGATTCCCTGGAGAAGGGAACAGCTACCCACTCCAGTATTTTGGCCTGGAGAATTCCATGGACTGTATAGTCCATGCAGATGCAGAGTCAGACATAACTGAGAGACTCTCACTCACTCACTCATAACTGATTAACTTTGCTGTATAGCCAGCAACTAACACAACATCATAAATCAACTATACTCCCAAAATATCAATTGTAAATAATAAATAGTAAGTTGTAATGCATGAGACAAAGTCTACCAAACTTGATGTCAAATTTCACAGTGGTTATCTCTGCATGGCAAAAAAGGCAAAACATTTCTTTGTCTTACTACTTGATCTATTGTTCCTTTTTCTAGAATAAATCTTCCATTTACATAATTTTCAAAGTTTAAGAGTCAACATCCTCCCCTTAGCCATCAGCCAAATTATCTCTAACACTCCTGTGTGTACTTTACACAAATCTTCAGGCTGATATAAAAATATCTGCTATAATAGCTTCAACATATAAACTATATTTCTATTCCCCAACAACAAAGAAAACACACCAGAAAAAGAACCCCTGGACAACAAAGGTCCTACTGTATAACACAGGGAACTATATTCAATGTCCTGGGATAAACCATAATGGAAAATACAAAAAAGAATATGTATGTGTGTCTGTGTATGTATACACACACACACATATATATACATGCTAAGTCGCTTCAGTCATGTCCAACTCTTTGCGACCCCAAGGACTGTAGCCCACCGGGTTCCTCTGTCCATATGATTTCCCAGGCAAGAATACTGGAGTGGGTTGCCATTCCCTTCTCCAGGGGATCTTCCAGGCCCAGGAATCAAACCCGCATCCCCTGAAGCTCCTGCATAGTAGGCAGATTCTTTATCACTGAGCCACTGCAGATAACTCAGTGCATTACATATAATACACACATACATATGTATGCATAGCTGAATCACTTTGCTGTACAGATGAAATTAACACAGCATTGTAACAACTATAGTTCAATATTTAAAAATAAAATGCCAAATTTATCTTTAGAAAAACCTTAGGATCATTGAAAAAGCAAGAGAGCTCCAGAGAAACATCTACTTTTGCTTTATTGACTATGCCAAAGCCTTTGACTGTGTGGGCCACAACAAACTCTGGAAAATTCCTAAAAAGATGGGAATACCACCTGACCTACCTCTTGAGAAATTTGTATGCAGGTCAGGAAGCAAGTTAGAACTGGACATGGAACAACAGACTGGTTCCAAATAGGGAAAGGAGTACATCAAGACCATATATTGTCACCCTGCTTATTTAACTTATATGCAGAGTACATCATGAGAAACGCTGGGCTAGAGGAAGCACAAGCTGGAATCAAGATTGCCAGGAGAAATATCAGTAACCTCAGATATGCAGATGACACCACCCTTATGGCAGAAAGCAAAGAACTAAAGAGCCTCTTGATGAAAGTGAAAGAGGAGAGTGAAAAAGTTGGCTTAAAACTCAACAGTCAGAAAACTAAGATCATCGGCATCTGGTCCCATCACTTCATGGCAAATAGATGGGGAAAGAGTGACAGACTTTACTTTTTGGGTTCCAAAATCACTGAGATGGTGACTACAGCCATGAAGTTAAAAGATGTTTACTCCTTGGCAGAAGTTATTACCAACCTAGACAGCTTATTAAAAAGGAGAGATATTACTTTGTCAACAAAGGTCCATTTAGTCAAGGCTATGGTTTTTCCAATAGTCATGTATGGATGTAAGAGTTGGACTATAAAGAAAGCTGAGTACAGAAGAATTGATGCTTTTGAACTGTGGTGTTGGAGAAGAGTCTTGAGAGTCCCTTGGACTGCAAGGAGATCCAACCAGTCCATCCTAAAGGAGATCAGTCCTGAATATTCATTGGAAGGACTGATGCTGAAGCTGAAACTCCAATACTTTGGCCACCTGATGCTAAGAACTGACTTATTTGAAAAGACCCTGATGCTGGGAAAGACTGATGGCAGGAGAAGGGGACGACAGAGGATGAGATGGTTGGATAGCATCATTGACTCAATGGACGTAAGTTTGAGCAAACTCTGGGATTTGGCGATGGACAGGGAGGCCTGGCATGCTGCAGTCCGCTGGGTCGCAAAGAGTTCAACACAACTGAGCGACCGTATTGAACTGAACTAGATGACAAACAGACCTAAATACAAAAAAAAGAAAAGAAATAGCAACTCTAAAATAAAAAAAGAACTAAATATGTAGAAATTCTGAAGGGTTACTTCTTTGTCACCCATGACAAATCTTCCAATGAATTAGTGTCTTTGTTATCTGAGCATCCCCAGAAGATGGAAGGAACAGGTTATCCATGAGATCCAAGGCTGTCTTGCTTCCAAGAACAAGAAACACTAAATACATATTCCTGATTTAAATACATTTTCATTATTTTTACTCATTTATTATTCTTATTTATTATTCTTACTCATTTATTATTATTATTTGAGGCTTGTGGTTAAAACAAATATATGTATTTCCTAGTACTATTAGCACTGTTAACTTTTGATTTTTTTCTTATCCACAAGGTGGCAGGAATTTCCATGTTAAATTCTGTCTTAGAGACATCGCCTTACTGAGGAATCGTCTTAGAAGAGTCATTCATTATCAAAAAAAAAAAAAAAAAAAAAAGAAGAAGAAAGAAATGTGTCATTCATAGAGCTTTAAGTAAAAAGAGGCTTTTGAACTAGGTCTCTAACTCCTGAGGGTTATAATAACTCCAGTTATTATCTGAAATGAAGTATCCTGTACAATAACAGGGCATTCTCAAAAGCAGTGAAAAATGCTGGGTAAATGTTTAATAGCTATTGACTTACTACCTTTGCATCTCACAGGTAGGATTATATTAAGGAACATTAACTTGAGCAGAGACACAGCTAGAAAAGTGTCACAGGGAGTTCATTCCATGGAACCAAACTCTGGAAATGACCCCTCTGAGTCTCCACACTGTACTCACACCTCCACAAGCACAGCCCAGTTACAGAGAGGCCTGTGTTAACACACGCTAAGGAAAATGAAAAGAAGTCAACTAGGAATGTCAACTCAGCCCTTATCACCTAGGGAAGTAAGCTTTGGATGGGCGCCATGGGAAAGGCAGGAAGAAATCATGCCAGCTTAGCTGAGGCAGCACACAGTCTTGGTGGAGTTCAGAAGAGGCTCGCTGGGTTCAGCAGACAAGTCCTGAATGGACCAGCCTTCCCCCGCGCAAGCCACGTCTGGCTGCTCTCTCAGTGCCCAGAAGCAAAGGGTTGAGCCAGAATTATTACTTACTGGGTGCCAGGCCATTTGGTGAGACCACCGTCTATAAACATGGGCATATACGCACAGATATATCCGCTTGTCAGCCCTCATTTTGTAGCTGAGAAAACTGAAGCTCAGAGAGGTTACGGTTAAAGTCAGAGCTGCCGGACTTCAGTCTATGCTTTCTCCACTTTATCAAATGCCTCTCAAATACAATTAATTCTGCTTTAAAAATGACAGTGCACCTCCTATCTTTAAAAAAAAACTTACTAGAAAACTAATAGCTCTCATAACACTGTCCACAAAACTGATTTGTCCATTCTGTTAACTTCCTATGAATACTCACTTATTGTCTAATTCTCTTTGATCTTTGAAATTCTTGAGGTGGAGAAAACCCAGGCTTCTTAAAAGGAAAATTCAACTTGGACAAGAATTAAATCAAGTAATCCCTCTCCAAATATTCTTCCAGCACCAGGGGGCACACCCTTGAGGACAGAAACTTTGCCTTTATTCATTGGCAACCTTTGGTCAGTAGTTGACACTCAATAAATGTTAATGAACTGACTACCAGAATAAAGGACATGATGACTTTCCCTCCTTGAAATGCCCAACTGATTTGTTTAGATGCTATAGTTACCTAAACCACAAACTCCTAACAGTCTTTTCTTCCCTCCATGTGATCCACAGGATCCTGACGATCTCTAACAATCATCACAAAGTACTTTTAGAATTACAGTGTCTCCACATTTGCCAGGCAAGTCTTCTGCCTTGACGAGCCGCCTACCCTGTGCCTGTACTCCAAATGCTTCGGTATTTTTTAAGGGGGGTAGGGGTGCTAAATGTCAACCTGTCCCCATTCAAGCCCACTTTGAATCTCTTCAAAGCTATGGAAAGCTATGTAGGTTTCCTCCAACAGACATTCTCCCACATGGCTAAATAACTAGTTACACTAAGCATTTCCCTCTTTACCAAGCTAGCCTCACGTAATAAATCATCAAGTGAGGCAACTGGGACTGGCCTCTGACAATCCTCAAATATCCTTGGGTTTTATCATGTCATCCCTTATTTTCCATCTACCAGAGAGCTGGTTCTGTCAAGTATTTAGTAGAGCTCTTTGTAAAAACTGAATCATATACATGAATGGAGCACCTGTGTTTCTCACTGCACACTTTTATCCCTACTCTACTTCAGGTATAAAGTGTGAAATTTTCCTGTTGTTCCTCTCACATCATGATTAGAGAATAAACTCTGTGAGACATCAGCTTATTTTACAATTCATACTACAAGTCTATGTCTTCATATAAACTGTTGAGGTTTCCCAGGTGGCTCAGTGGTAAAGAATCTTCCTGCCAATGCAGGAGACTCAGAGACACAGGTTCAGTCCCTGGGTTGGGAAGATCCCCTGGAGGAGGAAATGGCAACCCACTCCAGTATTCTTGCCTGAAAAATCCCATGGACAGAGGAGCCTGGTGGGCTACAGTCCATGGGGTCGCAAAGAGTTGGATATGACTGAGCATATAAACTGTTAACATTTATGTTAAATAAATGAAAGGTACAAAGAGAAGGAAAATTTGAATATTTTAAATCTATTAAGAGTCTCTACAGACATGAAGATCAGACTTTTGGTTGCTAAGGGTAGGGGGAGGGATGGACAAGGAATTTGGGGTTGGTAGATGCAAACTGTTACATTTAGAATGGGTAAACAAGGTTCTCCTGTTTGGCACAGGGAACTATATTCAGTCTCATATAAACCATAATGGAAAAGAACATTGAATAAAGAATGCATATATGTGTAAAACTGAGTCACTCTGCTATAAAGCAGAGTTAATACCACACTACTAATCAACTATACTTCAATTTAAAGAAAATTTTAAATATACATTAACAGTCTCAAATTAAAGCATCAAAAGTGAATCTCGAGTCTGGCTTCTGAGAAAAATGTGAAATTAACATGATTAGATACTATTTTTACTCACCTGACAGGCCAGGTTTGATAAAGCCCTGTGTTAGGTAAAATTAAGGAGAAATGGACACTCTCATAGTGCTGGGGGGAAATTTAAACTCATTCAAGATCTAGAAAGGATAACTCATCAATATCCAACAAAAAAGGCACACCCTTCTTGACTTAGCAAATTTACTTCTAAGAATTTAACCTATGACTGTGCTTACAAACTTGCAAACTGACTGCAAAAGGGATTCACTACATCTTTGCTCAGAACTGCAAGAGACCTAAAAATCTAATTTGAGACTAAGACATTCCACATCTATACAACCAAATTCTATGCAACTGTAAGAGATATGTTATATATGTACAAAACCCTCAAATGCTATGGTATCATCTGTGTAAAAAAGGAGGAAGAATACACAGATATACTAGTCTTCTATATGGTTATCTCCAAGGAAGCAAAGTAAAGCAGTTGGGGAACCACACTGGAAGGAAGATTTGCAGTATACACATCTAGACTTTAAAAATTCTGAGCTATGTAAATATTACCGACTTTTATTTTTATTTTATTAGTTGGAGGCTAATTACTTTACAATATTGTAGTGGGTTTTGTCATACACTGACATGAACCAGCCATGGATTTACATGTGTTCCCCATCCCGATCCCCCCTCCCTATTACCGATTTTTAAAAACAAAAGTTCCCCTTGTGTTATGCAGATTTCCATCTCCTTCCCCAGCCCCATCTTGCTTCTCAGTCCCTGCATGGGCGAGCACTGCCTTTGGTTACCTGGCTGTATTCCCCTTCCCCTCTGGGGTTCAGGGTCCGTCAGCATGGCCCTTGCTCCCCCACAGAGAGGACAGTCTGGCTCCGCCTGAACATGAGCACGACTGGGCACCCCATGTGCCAACCGTCCACGTTTCTGTTCTGAGCAGACCAGTCAAAAGCAGTATCTGTGGGAACCTCATTTCTTCTCTCCAGTGGTCAATCAGTTTGTTAGATTATTCCCAAGCCCACAGAATTATCTTTTCCTAGGGGACATTTTTTGATCTGTGAAATTTTGCCTGTCTGTTGCATTGGAATATTTTTTTTCCACCAAATTACATTAGTCCCATGCCTACACACTTCTAAATGACATTTGGTAATTATCAGAAAAATAAGTGAACAGGTAAATGTAACATTTAACACATGATCAACTTAACAGCTTTGGGAAAAACAGCAACAGTGTATGTATCATACCAATAAAAAGGGGAAAAAAGGTCTTTAACGTAATTTGGCAATGATACCCGGGTGCAGAACATTTTGCAAACAGGATATAATTCAGCATCATATTATAACTATTATTGGCATTAACATTATATTGAAAATGTAATAAAACTTTAACCGATGTAGATTCTTATCAGACATTCAAACTTAAAAAGATGTGCAAGGTCAAACTTCGCAAAATAAAGTTGTCTGCTACCCACTAGCCCAAAATTAAAGTACTATATTTAACCTTGTTATTACATAGCGATTAGAAGTTTCAAACTGCTTACTGTCTGGCTTGCTCCTTATTGGAATAGGTTACATTGACGACAGCAGTTTCCGAGTCAGTGTTCACTGTAGGAAGAAGAAGAGGGAAAAGAAGTTAGTTTTCTTTCTACTTTCTTCCTTTTACAAATTTGAAAGCAATTGAGAAGACATGTACCTTGCTCACAGCTCTCCACCACTCCATACTGGACTAGTAAACTATCCAGCACCTATCAGGAGGGGGAGACAAAATTACAAGTTTTCAGTTTCCTGTGTTATTAGCAAGGGCAGGAGAAGGTTTTTTAGTAATTGTGATGGAAATGAGCCCCCTAAAATTAACTGGGACTTGGGACTACAGAAGTGCGAGAAGGGCCCCAGAGAGAGCATCTGGTGGGTTCTCACTCCTGCCTCTCCAGAGGCCCTTGACTTCACGCTGATCTAACCAAGATGTACGGATGTGCGCTGCCCACAAAGGAGGCTGAGCATTGAAAACTTGATGCTTGTGAATTCTGGTTGCTGGAGACGACTCTCGAGAGTCCCTTGGACTGCAAAGATCCAACCAGTCAATCCTAATGGAAATCAACCCTGAATATTCACTGAAAGGACTGATGGTGAAGCTGAAGCTTCCAATATTTTGGCTACCTGATGTGAAGAGCCAACTCACTGGAAAAGACCCTGATGCTGGGAAAGATTGAAGGCAAAAGGAGAAGGGAGGACAGAGGATGAGACGGCTGGATGGCATCGCTGAGTCAATGCACATGAGTCTGAGCAAACTCGGGAGATAGTGAAGGCTGAGGAAGCCTGGTGTGCTGAGGTTCACGGGGCTGCAAAGAGTTGGACACAACTTGACACCTGAACAACAACAAAAGGCACAGAAAGCCAGTGTTCAGAGCTACAGCCGCTTGCTCTGAGGCGGGAGAACAAAGGCGTGCGTGTTTCTCATACGCACACCACCAACACACAGTCACACCTTCTCCTTGCAGAGAAGGGCCCAAGCTAAGGTTTATTTTTTAAGATTTTCCTTTTTAAAGAACTTCCTTCTACAGCTTAAAGGATGCATCAGAACAGACTACTCTCAAGGCAGGCCAGCAAAATGAAGAAAGATATCCTGCCTGGAGTCTTGAACTAAAGACTAATCTAAATTAAAGACTAATCTAAATGGTTTATCAATTCCTAAACAGTAGAAAATATAAAAAGAAGTGCATCTATACTAAGAGTCTTCTAAGCCTAGAATGGGTTGGAAAAAAGTACAACTGGAAACTGTCTTTCCTGTGGCTGCATTATTACACATGCATGATAATGTAACAAAAGGCTGTTAGAACAGTAACTAAATTTTATCATACTATTAACTGCAGGCATACACCTCATCAGTATAAACCAAATTCAACTATCTTTTGCTCCTAAGAACTGTAACAAGTTTTTCTTAAAAAGTAAAACAAACTAAGCTTCTATTAGTTTATAGTAAACAAGTACTCATCAATTTTATTGCAAAATTTGAAGGACAGCCCTTGAAAATGTTTTCTGGCCCCCCAGGACACAGTAAACCATCAAGAAACACAATGAAAAAAAAATGAAAAAAAAAAAAAAAAAAAATGAAAAAAAAATGAAAAAAAAAAAAAAAAAAAGAAACACAATGAATAAGTTTCAATGGCAGTTTCCTACTAAACTTTAAGCAATTTCTTTTAAAGGAATGTTTATCTTACATGGTACATTTCAGGCTTTCATTTTGTCTGCTGTGCTGAGTGAAGACTGAAATCTACAGCAAGGTTTGACTGCAGATGAACTTTTAATTGTTTTTCCATTTTAAATAAGGTTAACCCCTATTTGTGAATGGAACTGTTAGTATTTTCATAGGTTAAGCTTTGACATGGTAAATTTCCTGTGGGTGAGATCTAGAAGCACAATGATCTTTGTCTCAAATTACAGCTACTGTTTAAATCATAAAGCTTCTTTTTTTTTTTTTAACTCAAAACACTTAACTGACCACCTAAAATTTCATTTGTCTGTCTTAGTCACTAGAAAGCATGCTCAGTGTGAATAGAAATTTTTTTTTGTTTGTTGTACTATCCCCAGTACCTAAAAAAGACATTCAAATAGTTCATAAATGAAGTGACTAGTTCTCAGGAGGAAACACTAATATAACTTAATAGGAACAATATTCTGTATAACAGTGTTTACCTGTTCTAGAGATAAGTTTGCTATGCATGTAATGTAGGATGAGACATAATTTTTAATAAGGGCCAAAAAACAGGAAATCGTCCTTAATGCCATGAAATAGGTAATACACAACATGTAATTCCTTAAAAAAAAAAAAAAAACTTTAAACAGAAATCTACTTATATTTTTTAAACTAAAAAAAAAATTTTAATACCAATAAATGGTTTTCTGTGTCACTTAACAGAATTCTTAAAAAATATTTAACTCATCCCAATTTAAATAATTAAAACAGCAGGAAAGACATCTACCATTTAAAATTTAGCTTTTAAATGAAAGTCACTCTAATAGTAGAGCTTTAAGGCAACCTGGGTATCTTGAGGGGCAGGGGTACTAAGGCGGCTAGAAATGGTGGAGGAGGCGTGTAAAAAATAGGGGGTAAGTGCTAATTTAGCACGATAATTTAAATAAGTATCATTAATTTTTCCTAAAGGCAATTTTTTCACTAAAATACAGTAGTCATCACATAATTTAGCTTACATTACATTAACTTTTACTATTAAGAGAAATCACTACAAAAGTTAAATACTCATGACTTATAAACAATGCTGACTAAACCTGCAACAATGCTCATGAAACTAATGTCTCCAAAAGGCCCACTGGCAAAGTGATGCATCTTATATATACATTGATATATGTACACACACAGATATGTATTTATATGTGAATATACATACACAGACATAAATAAATAATACAAGTAAATTCTTAACTAAAATTGAGGAAATGTCCAAGTTTTTCACCACATATATTATATAAAGTTTAGTATGTTCAAAACAAAATTGCTTATAAGAGTTATTTATCCTATTCCTAAGTAATGATAAATGCTATTGGTTGTCAACTATCCCATGTGTAAAATCTCTAGGAATTAGAAACTATAGCCCTTATATGTTAAATCATATGTAAAAAAATGTTTATTGTATGTAAACCTGACTCTAAAACCAGAAGAAAAAAAACAAACAAACTATAACTCTAAAAAAGTCAAGCATCAATCTTGGTACATCAGCTCAGTTCAGCTCAGTGGCGTCTAACTCTTTGCGACCCCATGAATCGCAGCACGCCAGGCCTCCCTGTCCATCACCAACTCCCGGAGTCTACTCAAACTCATGTCCATTGAGTCGGTGATGCCATCCAGCCATCTCATCCTCTGTCGTCCCCTTCTCCTGCCCCCAATCCCTCCCAGCATCAGGGTCTTTTCCAATGAGTCAACTCTTCACATGAGGTGGCCAAAGTACTGGAGTTTCAGCTTCAGCATCAGTCCTTCCAATGAACACCCAGGACTGATCTCCTTTAGGATGGACTGGTTGGATCTCCCTGCAGTCCAAGGGACTCTCAAGAGTCTTCTCCAACACCACAGTTCACAAGCATGAATTCTTCGGTGCTCAGCTTTCTTCACAGTCCAACTCTCACATCCATACATGACCGCTGGAAAAACCATAGCCTTGACTAGATGGATCTTTGTTGGCAAAGTAATGTCTCTGCTTTTTAATATGCTATCTAGGTTGGTCATAACTTTCCTTCCAAGGAGTAAGCGTCTTTTAATTTCATGGCTGCAATCACCATCTGCAGTGATTTTGGAGCCCCCCGCCCCAAAATAAAGTCTGACACTGTTTCCACTGTCTCCCCATCTATTTGCCATGAAGTGATGGGACCAGATGCCATGATCTTAGTTTCTCGGTACATAGTTGAGAACAATTTAACACAACCTCGGTGGTTTTGACCTAGACATAAACGGATGCCAACTCAAAGCTTTGTGGGGGTAATCACAACTGAGAGATGGGAGAAGTCTGTCTACTGCCGGTAACCTCGTCAGATTCACAAATCCCGGAAGGGTTTCCAACGCCTGACTGACTTGAGCAGTGCCATGGTAACCAGTTCTAAATCTGCTAGGCAGGCGCCTGGACGTGCTGCGGGACTGCTCCACGGCATC
The DNA here is from genome assembly GCF_023699985.2 of Odocoileus virginianus. Lineage (NCBI taxonomy): Eukaryota > Metazoa > Chordata > Mammalia > Artiodactyla > Cervidae > Odocoileus > Odocoileus virginianus. The sequence continues at coordinate 322,215 of NW_027224346.1, read as the reverse complement.
ACGGCACCGCAACCCACGGAACTCTCACAGAGCAACCACCACTTGGACCTGGAGAGTTCTCACGTTTTCACTCATCCTGCGTTCACCAGGAGGAAAGACAGAGGCTCCTGTATCTGTCACAGAAACCAGCCGCCCCTGGTTCTTGTCTCCTCTCCGCTCCCAGAACATCTTATTGTATTTTCCATCTCTTCCATCTAGCTCAGCCACTAAATGTTTTCTTTTAAACAGCCTTGTGTAGAAGTTAAAACAAAAACACCTGCACTGCTCGTTTCCAACATTTTCTTTAATCTCCTAATAAACCCCAATTCTTGTTTCTAAATACATTTATTTTACTCAAACCCAAAAGGAAATATTTCTCTATGACTGAAGAGTTCAAATTCCAGTTGGAGGAGAAAGAAGGTATCGAAGCAAATTAAAGCCTCATAGGAAATGTCTTGGTCGAATTCCTCCTTTTTATACATTTAGGACTTAAAAATCCCAAATGTTCAACATTGTTTTAAAATATTCATCCAAATGTAGAAAACAGCAAGGAAAGAATAACAGGATAACTGCAAAGATCATTGCTTGCCATCAGAGAGCAGTAAGAATTAAACTTACAACAGACTGAAGTGGAAGCAATGTAAGTATGCGTCAACTGATGAATGGATAAACAGACTGTGGAACAGCCACTCAATGAAATTTCATTCTGCCATAAAAAAGGAATGAAGAACTGACTATCTCTACAAACTGAATGAACCTTGGAAAACTTTGGCTTCTTTCACTTAACATAAGTCTTCCAAGGCTCATCCATGTTGTAGAGGTATGTTGTAGACATATGTCACGAAAGACCATATACTGCATATGAAATATCCATTACAGAGAACTCTATGGAGACAAAAAGTCAACGAGTGGTTGCCCAGGGCAGGTGAAAGTGGGAGGTGGAGGACAACGCTAAAAGTTTCTTTCTGCGGGGATGGGAATGTTCTCAAATGGACAGCGGTGATTGCTGCACATACCTGTTAACATTGAAACTACTGAACTGCACACTTTCAGTGGGTGAATTATATAGTATGTGAATTCTATCTCAATAAATTTGTTAAAAATAACTAAGGTCAATGTTACTAGATAATAGCCTTGTTTTTTTAAACCTTGAAATATTATTGAAGCACAATGAACTGCACAAAATTTGATCAGTTTTGCCTTTGTGTATACATTCATGAAACCATCATAATTAATGGCTTCTTCTTGCCCCTCTTCAATCTAGAACACCAAAACAAAGAACTGAAAATCTTCCTTTGAACTTTACACATGAGATTTCCTCTGCACAGAAGTCCTCCTTCCACCCTCCATAAAACCATATTTCAGCTGACCCCTTATGGTTGCTGTTGTTTAGTTGATAAGTTGTGTCCAACTCTTTTGTGACCTCATCATGGACTGTAGCTTGCCAGGCTCCTCTGTCCATGGAACTTTCCAGGCAAGAATACTGGAGTAGGTTGCCATTTTCTTCTCCAGGGGATCTTCCTGACCCAGGGATCGAACCTGTGTCTCTTGTGCCTCCTGCATTGGCAGGCGGATTCTTTACCACTGTGTCAACAGGGAAGCCCGACCCCTATGGGCGTGGTGCAATCCATGATCTGCAGATAAATCTACTGTTGATGACTTATTCTTTATACCCACTGCTCAGGTCCCATCAATTCTGAGTCATCTGAAGCAAGGGTCTGATTGAATCCTTTCTTCCAGCCCAGTAACTGCCCTCCTGCTAGAAGTTACTTCTCTTTGGTGTCTTTAAAATGCCAAGCTTCTACCTGTGCAGGAGGTAATCAATGATCTGGTACTGCCCACATCTCCCATCATCTTCAATATACTTCCCTCACACACTTGCTGCAGCCATACCCTCAAGACTGTGAAAAGCATCCCCATTTCCATAGCACCTGAGCTGACCTAATCCTGGGGAAAAAAAGCAATGTCATTTCATGATCTCTTCACTGATCTTTATTCTCCCACCAGATTAGTGATTATTAACCATAGTGATGTGATTATTTGTCAGGAGTGTCACAAATAACCTCTTCCTAAATGTTACACTGGCTCTTGTGCTCCAGATAATGGATAACACATGCATGGCCCTAGATTTCAAGTCCTCTTTACTGAACATGTGTGTTTCTGAAGATGATAGGATAATGTTGGGGATACAGTCCAGACACCCTCTTCAGTGGGAGCACAGGAAACGAATTCCAGATTCACTAAAAAGTCCACAGTGACATAAAGAAGTATTTATCATGAATAGATGTAAAAAGGGCTTCCCAGGTGGCACTAGTGGTAAAGAACCCACCTGCCAATGCAGGAGACATAGATGCAGGTTTGATCCCTGGGCTGGGAAGATCCCCTGGAGGAGGGCATGGCAACCCACTCTAGTATTCTTGCCTGGAGAATCCCCACAGACAAAGGAGCCTGGCGGGCTACAGACCACAGGGTTGCAAAGAGTCGGATACAAATGAAGTGACTTCGCATGTGCGCACACACATGTTAAAAAAAAAAAGTACACGTGGAAACTCACAAGCATTATAAAAGACAGTAAAATTAAAACTAAAAGCAGGATATTCAATACTGCCCCAGCACACTTTTTGTTCACACGCAGACACACACACACACACACAAGAACCTCCCAAACACAAAATCAAACTTAATCTTTGAGGAGGGGTTACAAGAATGACGTCATTCTGCCTATTCTTCATTCCCACAGGAGCAGAAGAAAAGCCATCAGACATGAAAGGAACTTCCTACAAATACAGCTCAACAAACTTTACGGGAACAGGAACCAGTTGTTGCCAGCTATGGATAAATCATCCCAGGAACTTTGTTCTCTTACATCTGTCTACAGACAACCAGCTACAAAAATCAAAAAAACAAAGAAAAATTCTATGCTGCACATACCAGTTACATTTCTAATAAATAATGGTACCAATTTCAAATACAAGATAATTTTTAAAATTATCTACCTTAATATATATTTCTCTTAAATGTTACCATTATAACTATTTGGATAACATTCAAACCATTCCTGTGAAATGGACTTTCAACTCAAAGGGATCAACATACACAGACAGACCAGATCACTGCCAACCTCACAAGCCATGTAGCACATCATCTTCATCACTGATAAGACCTAGAAGGAGCAAATTCCCTGGCAGTTCAGTGGTCAGGACTCCACACTCTCACTGCCAAGGGCCAGGGCTCAATCCCTGGTCAGGGAATCAAGACCCCACAGTGCAGTCAAACACAAAACCAACAAAAAGCACAGCTAGACGTTCCAGAAAGGGGAAACAATGGAAACAGTGACAGACTTTATTTTCTTGGGCTCCAAAATTGCTGTGGATGGTGACTGCAACCATGAAATTAAAAGACGCTTGCTCTTTGGAAGAAAAACTATGACAAACCTAGACAGCGTATTAAAAAGCAGAGACATCATTTTGCCGACAAAGTCTGTATAGTCAGAGCTATGGTTTTTCCAGTAGTCATGTTTGGATGTGAGAGATCGACAATAAAAAAGGCCAAGTACCAAAGAACTGATGCCTTGAGAGTCCCTTGGACAGCAAAGGGATCAAAGCAGTCAATCCTGAAGGAAATCAACCCTAAATATTTGTTGGAAGGACTGATGCTGAAGCTGAAGTCCAATACTTTGGCCATCTAATGCAAAGAGCCGACTCACTGGAGAAGACCCTGATGCTGGGAAAGATTTAGGGCAGGAGAAGAGGGCAACAGAGGATGAGATGGTTCTATGGCATCATCAACTCAATGAAGGATGGACTGACTCAACGAACATGAGTTTGAGCAAACTCTGGGAGACAGTGAAGGACAGGGAAGCCTGGTGTGCTGCAGTCCATGGGGTCACAAAGAGTTGGACACGACTGAGTGACTAAACTGAACAAACATCCAGAGGGAATCTCAGCCTCCAGTGTAACACACAGATCTCCCAGTCCTTACAACTTTCTAGCCATCCTCAACTGTCACAAGATATACTCTTTTACACGGGGAGGCCAACTATAATTTAGGATTCCATAAAATCATGGGATTAGAGCAATTGAGAGAAAGAACAGTCCAAGTTACCCTCCACTCACACAGACCTCAAAGTCACAGAGAAAGATGATCACCTTCTTCAGGCAATGCTTGAAACCTGACACCTGGGTCCAAGTCCAATAGTGAGTCCCTTTCTCCTCTGTTACTGCATTTCACAGTAAGTTGGCAATACCATCTACAGTCACGTATGCCAGGAGCCGTGCATTCAACCTTGATAACTGCACCTGCATTTCCCTCAAGCTCATCAACAGAAGTCCACCTACACACGCTACCTCCTATCTCTTGCCTTGGGCCTGCCAGCTGCTTTCTTCTCTGTCACCACACTGCTTCCAGCATCTCTCTCTGGACTACTGCAACATGCTCCTAAGTTGTCTCCCATATTCACTTTTGTTTCCAGTTGTTCTCATAACAGATCTTCATCGCCCAAAGTCTATATGTAGCTATTAAGCACTGGGAATGTGGCTAATCCATGTCCGAGACGAGCTTAAGTACAAAACCAACAGCAGACTGAACAGTTAGTACAAAAAATATAAAATCTCAATTTTAAAAATACTGATTACATGTTAAAACTGTAACATACTGGCTTAAATAAAATATCAAAAATATTTTTCATTTCTCTTTTGCTTTTTTAACACGGCTACTAGAAAATTTTAAACTATGTAAGTGGCCTGAACTAGCTTTCTATTGGACATCATTGACCTAGACTAATTTTTAAAAGCTGAGCTAATTAACTCATTGTACTTGGGACACAATCCAAAGTCCCTAACAAGGACTTCCCTGGTGCTTCAGAATTCCCATGCTTCCAACCCAAGGGCTGCATGTTCGATCCCTTCCTGGAGAACTAAGATCCCACATGCCCGTGGAGTGGCCAAAAAACAAACAGACAGACAAACAACAACAAAAACCACAAAGTCCCTACTGACAGCCCTAAAGACTCCAGGTGAGGGGCCCATCATCTACGGCACTCTCGCTCCAACTACACTGGCCCTTTTTTGGTAATAAATTATGAGTAATAACATTTGAGTGCTTTCTAGTGGCAGCACTGTCCCAAATGTTTCATCTATTTCAACTCAGTTAATCCACACAAACCCCATGATGTAACATCCCATTTTACAGATGGGTAAATTAGACATGGAGAAGTTAGACAGTATTTGAAGCTGGACAGACAGTGAAGTGATGGAGAAATGATTTAAACCCCAGCTGTCAGATTTCAGAGCTCACACTCTTGAGCACTTGGTCAAATAAACTGCCTCATTTCCCTGTACAATTAGAAGAAATATAATGTTTCAGATTGAAAGCAATCTAATCCTTACTTTGCAGCAAGATCAAAATCATCTTTCAGAAGGCAAAGAACTACATCAATTCTTTGGGTCAATAAACCTCCCCACCCTGTTAGAGTGCTCAGTTTACTTTTATGGACCTCAATCAGATGGAGATATTAATCAGCATGAACTTGTTCTATAGTTTACTAACAGAAATACTGGCTACACACACCCACACACACTCTCTCTAAATGATGCAAAGCTAGGGTTCTTACTGACTAGGTAATCACTTTCAAACCAGTTATCCCCCCAAGTGCTAAAAGAAACCACTGTCAGCTTTGGCGGGTCTTTCCAGGTGTTTTTAGAAGTATGTGTGTCACGTGAAAAGATGCTCAAAACCATTAGTCACTAAGGAAATGCAAATCAGAATCAGTGAGACAACACTTCGTACCTACTAGAACAGCTATAATAAAAAAGTAAAAAATGAAAATAACATGTCTTGGCAAGATGTAGAAAAACTAGAACTTTCAGACATGCTGGGAGGAATGTAAAATAGTGCAGCCTCTACAGCAAACACGACGGCAGTTCCTCAAAATCTAATAAAAGGATAGAATTACCATATGATCCAACAGCGGCACTCCTGGATACCTACCCAGAAGAATGGAAAGCAGGGAGTCAGAGATATCTGGACACCTATGTTCACAGCAGCATTATTCAATTATCAAACAGTAGAAGCAACCCAAGTGGATACATAAAATACAGCCAGATCACCACGCCAAACGACAGGAAACAGAGAAGACATGGGCTCAGAAGCCTGATGAAGCTGCCGATATAATTCTGCGTAAAGGCACTAACTGATGAAGGGACTTACCTACCTTTTCCAACCCAAGGCAAAAAGAGGACACTATAATAAAAAGTTACCCATATTTTCTCTTTCCCTCAATATCCGCCTTCTTTCTCATTAAGGTAAATATCAGAAGTTCAACTTCCCAGTAATTTCTTTAATCTTCTAAGTACTTGCTTGCAAGAACTGCTTCTAGGCCCTAGGAAGGACCTTGGCAATAGATTATACAGTTAATTTTTCTTAAAGCTGCAAAACGAACACATACTGTGATTAAAATAAACACAACAAACCCCTATTTCTACTCTGAACTGACCTGTCATACACCCGCTAGTGAGTGGGGCTGGAGTGAGAATAATCATTTGAGGGATCCAGTTAGAGGGAGCTGGTTGGACAAACACCAAGTTAGAGATTAGCGGGATATCTTAAGATTCACATTCTTATAGCCTGTAGTTAAACTGGCAGCGGACTGGCCCCAGGGCAGCCAGTGGCAGCAGAGAGACCAAGAAGCCCTCCGTTCCTGGGCATCCTCCAACACTGACTCCAGCCTCCCCTGGACCCCCTTCCCAGCCACTCCAGCAGGGCCTCTGCCTCTACCCCGGGCCGCCTGCTGATCAACACTTGACGGCCACTGAAGGTTTCACACGATCAACGAGGACGAGCAGGGGAACAACCAGGGCTGAAGGGCATGTCCCTACTAGTTAGGGCCTGACAAAACGTGGTCCACTGGAGAAGGGAATGGTAAGCCACTTCAGAATTCCTGCCTTGAGAACCCCATGAACAGTATGAAAACACAAAAAGATATGACACTGAAAGACGAGCCCCCCAGGTTGGTAGGTGTCCAATATCCTGATGGAGAAGAGCAGAGAAATAAATACAGAAACAGTGACGAGGCTGAGCCAAAGCAGAAACAACACCCAGCTGTGGATGTATTTGGTGGTGAAAGTAAAGTCCAATGCTGTAAAGAGCAATATTGCACAGGAACCTGGAATGCGAGGTCCATGAATCAAGATAAATTGGATGTGGTCAAAGAGGACATGGCAAGAGTGAACACAGACGTTTTAGGAAATCAGTGAACTAAAATGGCCAGCTGTGGGCAAATTTAATTCAGATGACCATCGCATCTACTACTGTGGGCAAGAATCCCTAAGAAGGAATGCAGTAGCCCTGAGAGTCAACAAAAGAGTCCAAAATGTAGTGCTTGGCTGAAGTCCCCAAAGTGACAGAGTGATCTCAGTTATTTTCCAAGGCAAACCATTCAACATCACAGCAATCCAAGTCTATGCCCCAACCACTAATGCTGAAGAAGCTGAAGTTGAATGATTCTGTGAAGACCTACAAGACCTTCTAGAACTAACACCGAAATAAGGTGATCCTTTTCATCATAGGGGACTGGAATGCAAAAGTAGGAAGTCAAGAGATACCTGGAGTAACAGGCAAGTTTGGCCTTAGAGTACAAAATGAAGCAGGGCAAAGGCTAACAGAGTTTTGCCAAGAGAACACACTGGTCATAGCAAACACCCTCTTCCAACAACACAAGAGATGACTCTACACATGGACATCACCAGATGGTCAATACTGAAATCAGACTGATTATTTGCAGCAGAAGATGGAGAACCTCTAAACAGTCAACAAAAACAAGACCTAGAGCTGACTGTGGCTCAGATCATCAGCTCCTTATTGCAAAATTCAGGCTCAAATTGAAGAAAGTAGGGAAACCACTAGGCCATTCAGGTATGACCTAAATCAAATCCCTTATAATTATACAGTGGAGGTGACGAAAAGATTCAAGGGACTAAATCTGGTAGACAGAGTGCCTGAAGAACTATGGATGGAGGTTCGTAACACTGTACAGGAGGTGGTGACCAAAACCATCCCCAAGAAAAAGAAATGCAAGAAGGCAAAGTGGTTGTCTGAGGAGGCCTTACAAATAGCTGAGAAAAGAAGAGAAATGAAAGGCAAAGGAGAAAGGGAAAGATATACCCAACTGAATGCAGAGTTCCAGAGAACAGCAAGAAGAGATAAGAAAGCTTTAAGTGAACAATGCAAAGAAACAGAGAACAACAGAATGGGAAAGACTAGAGATCTCTAAGAAAACTGGAAAAAAAGGGGGGGGGGAGGGGGAGAAAACTGGAGACACCAAGGGAACATTTCTTGCAAGATAGACACAAAAAGGACAGAAACAGCAAGGACCTAATAGAAACAGAAGAGATTAAGAAGAGGTGGCAAGAATACACAGAAGAACTATACAAAAAATCTCTTAATGACCCAGATAACCACGATGGTGTGGTCACTTATCCAGAGCCAGAAATCCTGGAGTGCAAAGTCAAGTGGGCCTTACGAAGCATCACTACCAACAAAGCTAGTTGGAGGTGATGGAATTCCAGTTCAGCTATTTCAAATCCTAAAAGATTATGCTGTGAAAAGCTACACTCAATATGCCAGCAAATTTGGAAAACTCAGCAGTGGCCACAGGACTGGAAAAGGTCATTTTTCCATTCCAATCCCAAAGAAAGGCAATGCCAAAGAATGTTTAAACTACCACACAATTGCACTCATCTCACAAGCTAGCAAAATAATGCTCAAAATCCTTCAACCTAGGCTTCAGCAGTATGTGAACGGAAAGAACTTCCAAATGTACAAGCTGGATTTAGAAAAGGTAGAGGAACCAGAGATCAAATTGCCAACATCCACTGGGTCATAGAAAAAGCAAGGAAATTTCAAAAAAAATACCTACTTCTGCTTCACTGACTACGCTAGAGCCTTTGACTGTGTGGATCAAAACAAACTGTGGAATATTCTTGAAAAGATGGGACTACCAGACCACCTTACCTGCTTCCTGAGAAACCTGTATGCAGGACAAGAAGCAACAGTTAGAACCGAACTTGGATCAATGGACTGGTTCCAAATTGGGAAAGGAGTACTGTCATTCTGCTTTTTTAACTTATATGCAGAATACACATGAAATGCTGGGCCGTTTGACTCACAAGCTGGAATCAAGACTGCCAGGAGAAATATCAACAATCTCAGATATGCAGATGATACCACTTTAATGGCAGAAAGTGAAGAGGAACTAAAGAGCCTCTTGATGAAGGTAAAAGGAGAGTGAAAAAGCTGGCTTAACTTAACATTCAAAATAAAAGATCATGGCATCTGGTCCCATCACTTCATGGCAAATAGATGGGGAAAAAATGGGAAGTGTCAGATTTCACTGAGGATGGTGACTGCAGCCACAAAATTAAAAGACTTGCTCCTTGGAAGAAAAGCTATGACAAACCTAGACAGCGTATTAAAAAGCAGAGACATCACTTTGCTGACAAATGTCTGTATAGTCAAAAAAAAGGTTTTTCCAGTAGACATGTATGAATGTGAGATTTGGGCCATAAAAAAAGGCTGAGCACTGAAGAATTGATGCTTTTGAACTGCAGTGCTGGATAAGACTCTTTAGAGTCTCATCCAAGAGCAAAGAGATCAAACCAATCAATCCTAAAGGAAATCAGCCCTGAATATTCATCGGAAGGACTGGTGCTGAAGCTCCAATACTTTGGCCACTTGAGGAGAGGAGCCAACTCATTGAAAAAGAGCCTGACGCTGGGAAAGACTTAGGGAAAGAGAAGGGGGCGACAGAGAACGAGCTGGATGGATGGCCATCACTGACTCAACAGACATAAGTGTGAGCAAACTCAGGAAGACAGTGAAAGACAGGGAAGCCAGGCATGCCGTAGTTCATGGGGTTGCAAAGAGGTGGACAGGATTTAGCAACTGAGCAATAATAATTAAATTGCTAGCTTCCAGGAAAACCCCTACCACCCTATACTGCCCCATCAGACATCTGACACAAAGTGTGCAGGACTAGAGGTTGCAGATCATGACACAAATGCATCTACGGCCCCTTTCCTTAAGACCTATCTGGTAAGTGGAAGAGCAACCAGGTTTATGATATATGAAATGAGAAACTAGCCAGTAGAAAATTTTCCCAGGCATCAGAAATGTGAAACTAAGCAGAGAATTAGGTTCCCATTTTGTCTATTCAAAATGGAAGCCTTTCTTATAGGAATACAGTAGATGGTGCATTTTATATCTTTAAAAATATATATATTTCCCCCCTGATTTTGTGAGAATGAGTAAAATAAAACTTTTCAGAATTCCTGTGGGAAATAAAAGAAATGACTTATCTAAATGAGGTGAAAAATATTCAAAACTGTAGAGGCCTTCAAAAGTGGTAGCAGACCGTCCCACTCCCCCAATTAAAGCTTATTTAAAAGTAAAAAAATAGCATCTGGAGAAGAAAAATAAAGGTCGGTTCGAAAGTAAATACTGATAAAATATTTCCTCCAGATGTGCAGCAGTTCTTCTACTAGGTTTATGGGATCTTATAGTAACTGGAACTGATGAACAGGTCAACAATACATGATATATTCATGCATTGGAATATTATCAGAGCTATAGAAAAAAAATGCAGTAGGGCTTCCCTGGTGGTCCAGTGGTTAAGGATCTGCCTTGCAATGCAGGAGACATGGGTTTGATCCCTGGTACGGGAATATCCTGAGGATTCCACATGCTGAGGGGCAACTAAGCCCGGGCAGCACCACTGAGCCCGAGTTCGGGGCCTGCGCGTCACAGCTGCTGAGGTCGTGTGCCCTGGAGCCTGTGCTCCTCAGCAAGACAAGCCTGCACCACAACTAGTGAGCAGTCCCTGCTCTCTGCAACTAGAGAAAGCCCACGTGCAGCAGCAGAGATCCAGCGAAGCCAAGAATTAATCTAAAGAAAGAAAGAAATGAAGTACATATTACAACACAGATGCACCTAGAGAACAGTATGCTAAGTGAAAGAGGATACATGTAATTCCATTTACATGAAACATCTAGAATAGGCAAATCCATGGAAACAGAAAGATTAATGGTTGCCAGCAGCTGGGAAGAAGCTGGAAGGGGAAGGGCAGTGCCTGTAAACACTGTGAGTTTATTTGCTCTTTGGGATAAAGAAAATGTTCCAGAATTAGATAGTGGTGATGGTTCCTAGCCTTGTGAATACACCAAAAAACACTGCAAGAGAAACAAGTGTTAGTTGCTCAGTCGTGTCCGACTCTTTGCAACCCCACGGACTGTAGCCCGCCAGGCTCCTCTGTTCATGGGATTCTCCAGGCAAGAATACTGGAGTGGGTAGCCATTCCCTTCTCCAAGGGGTCTTCCCAACCCAGGGATTAAACCCAGGTCTCCCACATTGCAGGCAGATTCTTTACCATCTGAGCCACTAGGAAGCCCAATTGTATGCTTGAAAGGGGCATATTTTATGATATGTACCTTCATAGCCCAAATTTCCAATACAGAAAATCTGAAAGCATAACAGGATATAAACAGACATGACCCAGCCTTGTAAAAGCACCTACCATACTAGACTGAACCTAGAGTCTTACATTACAATGTGGCCATCGGGAGAAAGGCTTTTTCTTCTGGTCACTTTCCAAATTTTCTACAAAGAACAAGTAATCATGCCATCAGGGAAGAAAAGAGGTCATTAAATTGGATTATATTGGCCTTTATATTGTTTTCCAAAAAGGTAATACCAAGAAATAAGAGTTGGGAATTCCCTGGCAGTCCAATGGTTGGGACTCCAAGCTTCCACTGCAGAGGGTGTTTTGATCCCTGGTCAGGCAACTAAAATTCTACACGACTCAAGGTCACAAAAAAAAAAAAAGAAAGAAAGAAAATGAGGGTTCTCCTCTCCTATTCTTAAGACTCTCACTGGAGAGTGCTAAAGAAACAACTGAACCCAAAATTGGTTAATTCCTTAATAACCATCTTTAAAATAAAACACATTTTTTGTTCAACTGAACAAACTGAACATTTGAACCAAAAATTTGGCTTTTTCCTTAACAACCATTTTTAAATCATCTTTAAAATGGAATGTGTTTTTGGTTCAATTGAACAAATGGCAAAGCCACACCCATAAATTATTTGGGGACTGGGCAGAGGAAGGAAGGCATCTACCCACACCAATCCTCCAGAACAGTACTGCATAGACACTGCTAAGACAGGGTCAGGGGGCTAGAAGTGTGGCCTGGGGATAAAAGTCAAGTGAAATCCTCTCCCCCATGGCTTAAGTGTTTCCTGTGACAAACATGTATGTCAGAAGCTGAGTTGTTTTTGACCAGTGGTGTGGACAGGCCATCACAGCACTGCCAAGTTAGTGACAGACGTCGCCTATACAAAGGTCCTCGGCATTTCCGCATTCTGAAATGCTTTGGTCAGCTGGGGCAGGAGGGTCCCCCAGGGCGTCCCCACACTCACCCAGGCTCTCAGTCTCAGGCAGTGTGTGTTCAAAATCAAGGCTTTACTTGGAGCGCAGACATATATTTGCTCTACTTAAAAACTGCTAACTAAGCCCCTAAGTATTGCTTTCGGTACCAAATTCTGCTGCACGAGCTTTTCACCCAGATTGCATGCCTTTCACTGTAACATGATCCTCCTTCATTCATGCTGTTTAGAAAGATCTGGGTACCAACCTAGATAGCATCTATCACTGATAAATTGGGACTGGAAGTGGACATGCTTAAGTAACTGTAGAGGTTTTAATAAATAACAAAGTTCCATCAACAGTCAAGGAGAGGGACTTCCCTGGTGGCCCACTGGCCAAGACTCTGCACTACCATACCAATGCAGGGTGCCCGGGTTTGATCCTTGGTCAGGGAACTAGATTTCACACGCCACAACTAAGACCCAGTACAGCCAAAAAAAAAAAAAAGTCAGAAGTTATACTTGAGGAAGACAATTTAATTAACTGCCAACTTTTCAGGAAAGCAAGTCTATAAAATAGCAAATTCACCTCTTAGAAGTTCTACTTACTCACCAACCAGGGTCACCTGGGGTTTGAGAAGATGCTGGGGGTCTGAGAAGAGGTGGGTCTCAATTTTCTGCTCTTCAAAGTACTCCTCTGTGCTTCCTTCAACTTCAGAAATTCCCAGAGTCCTGTCTACAACTCATCACCTCCAGCACATATTTGGTTTGGAAACTGTATGCTCTGTGGCTTCCACTCGGTCAGTTTAGAACAGACCTCCACGGGCTTGCTGTCCACACGGCAACTCCACGTCTCTATTATTGCTCACTCAATCAAATTCTTTTTTTTTTAATTGAATTCTTATAGGGGTATATTTTAGAAGCAAAACCATGGTCAGCTCTCTACATCCTAGTAGCAGGGGGTGCTAAAAATTTGAATACCAATTTTTAAGATGGGTTGGAAGATCCATAACCTGGTGATTTCCTCAAATATAGAAAAGCTATTTCAAAATTAATATTCAGCCATGAATACCACAAACACAGCCACTATACTATGTGAATTTTAAATTTAAAACCCTTGAACCTCCCCTTGGCTCTGGGTGGGGGTGGGGGGGGGGAACACCATGCAATTTAATATGGTTCAAAACATTATCACGAATTACTCTCCAACCTCATCTCTCATCAATTTTTAAAACAGAGCATTTATTGGTTCTTATTACTGTCTAGAATGCCATCCTTCAGTCTCTTGTTCTAGGTTGAAGAGTGTCTGTTAAAAACCCATGTCCACCGGTACCGGTGGTGGTTTCGTCACTAAGTCATGTCCAACTCCTTGCAACCCCATGGACAGGCTCCTCTGTCCATGGCATTCTCCAGGAAAGGATACTGGAGTGGGTTGCCATGCCCTCCTGCAAGGGATCTTCCCCTTTCAGGGACTGAACCTGGGTGTCCTGCACTGCAGCTGAATTCCTTACCATTTGAATCATCAGGGAAGCCCCACTAGTCCTTGTGAATGGCCTCTAATCCAGTGACTGGCACCGTCTAAGAAGAGGGAAAACCGGACATGAAATACACAGACAGAGCACCGCAGGACCACACAGTAAAGTCTGGAATGACGCAACTACAAGCCAAGGGATACCCACGATTGCTGGCAGCCACCAGGAGCTGGGGGAGAGGCTCGCCACCACTTGATTTCAGACTGCCACCCTCCAGAACTGTGAGAGAGGACATTTCTCTTTTAGCCCTCAAAGTCTGTGGAAATTTGTTATGGCAGCTTTTTTAAACAAACACACCCCTCCCCCATCCTCCACACAGTAAGTACCATACACTTAACTGTGGGACTGTGGGTCTTGTCTTTACTATAATAGGCCATTTATCTGTTCGCTTTTGAATCAGAATGTACTTCATGGTGCTATCTTTGCAAACAATTACAGACTGAAAATTCCACACAGCAACAGAGAACCCATGTCAATGGCAGCTCTATGTCCACCCAGAAACTAACCTCCAGATACTCTTGCAATTCTTCACATCAACATGAGTCATAAGGGAAATGCAAACTAAAACCATAATGAGGTATCACTTTACACCCACTAGGGCAGCTATAATCAAACAGTTAGATAATAACAAGTGTCAAAGAATGTGGAGGAACCAGAAGTCTCACACGTTACTGTTAAGAATGTAAAATGGTGCAGCCACTCTGGAAAACTGTTTGGCAGTTCCTCAAAACCTTAAGCAGAGTTACCATCAGTCTCAGCAATTTCACTACTTGGTATATATGCAAGAGAAATGAAAACATATGTTCACACACCGAAAAAAAATTGTACGTAAATGTTTAAAGCAATATCACTCTCAACAGCCAAAAAAAATGCAATCAACCCAAATATTCAATGGCAGATGAATGAACAAACATGGTATATCCATATGATTCAGTATTATTCAGCAATAAAAAGCAATACATACTACAACATGAAGAAGTCTTGAAAACATTTTGCTCAGTAAAAGAAACTAGACACAAAGGCTATGATGGTTACATTTTATGATATGTCCAGAACAGGCAAATCTATAGAGATGGGAAGTTTAGAAACTGCTTAGGACTAAGAGAGATGGGAGTGGGGGGAGTGATAGCTAAAGGGTACAGGATTTGTTTTTTGAGGTGATAAAAATATTCTAAAATTAACTGTGGTTCTAGTTGTACATATCTGAATAGACCAAAAAACACAGAATCGCGCACTTTAACCAGATGAATTGTTTGATATGTGAGCCATGGCTCAATAAAACAGTATTAATTAAATAATAGGGGGCCAGGGGGCCCTATTTGTAAGAATAAGAAACCAAAAACAATCTATACACAAGATAAATAAATCAGTTTTACCAATTATACAGACATTAAAAAAAAAATGGTCATGATCTGTTCCCACAGCATATCTGGTAGGTACCCAAAACTAGCTTGCAAAGAGCCCTGCCCGTATCATCCTCTGTGTGTAAAACGCACGTGTGTGGCCAAAACTTAAAGGATGTTCAGAGTTGTCCACTCAGTCCCCTAGCCAACTGATATTGTGACTTTTTGTGTGGTATTTTATCTAAGCACCGTGTATTTTCTTTACAAAAATAAGGAAAACTTTTAGTTCACAGTGTTATTTATATGTCAGCTTCCCTGCTTTAATAATGAAGACAGCAGGTGCATTTTCAAAAGGACCCAGGAACCAACTTGAAAGAACTCCCAGAGGCTAAAAACGAGACAATTTGACCAGAATTTGACCACAGTGAGGCTAACAAAAAATAGACTGAAACAGAAAGTGTTATTATAAACTCAAAGTATTTCAAGAAAAGTATCAGTTACTACTGGAGATCAGCAAGTTGGTAAATAAATATTAGCAAATATTCATCTTGCCATTTTTTAAAGAACAGAACATTCATGATAACCATGCAGTACATCTGAGGAAGTTTCTTTTTATGAAAGTGGTTCAATTAATAAATGAAAAAATAATAAAATCAGAAAATCACCCCTTTGCCGTTCATGAAATAGATTTCTCAAAATCTATGGCTGCTACATCATAGAAAACCAGGTATGCACTTCCTGACCAAAGTCTGTGCCTCCACCTATGAATATTTCTTGCTTAAAGAGAAGAGGAGGAGGAGAGGAGGAGGAAAGGGAATCTGAGTATGATCAAGCCTTTTGTGGTTCTCAACCTTATCAACAGAGTAGAATCACTTGAGAAGCCTAAAATACTGTGCCTAGGTCCTAATACCCTGGAGATCAGATTTAATTAGTCTACAATATAGCCTGAACACTAGAATTTTTTTTAATAAAAATACCCAATTGATTGTAACATGCAGCCAAGATCACTGCTCTAGATCTAACTACCAATACACGGGACTATAGAGGACTAAGAAACAAAAGTATAATGCAAGGATCAATCAGCTAATCAACAAAAGATGCGGCAGGACCAAAAAACTGCAGTTTAACAAATGGCAAGGAAACAAGAAACAAAAAGGAGTGGGCATCCCAAAGATCAAGAGACATAAGGGAAAAAAAGAAAAAGAAACTGACTATCTGCAAAGTATGAACCTATTTGGGTCTTAATGGAAACAAATTTTTTAAATGTGTGGGGCAACTACAATATCTGTATGCTTCAAATTTTATAATATGAATTTGTATGATGATACTGGTTTATTTTCTTAAGTTCTTATATTTTAGATATACATGCTGAAATAATTATCAGTAAACTTATTTAGTAAGATTTATTCAAAATTATCTGATGGGGGAGGAAATGAGATTGGCTATTAACTGACAGTTGTTAACATTAGGTGATCGGTCTATGGGATAGTTTATCATACTGGCCTGTTTACATTTGTATATGCTTTAAACTATCCATTTTAGAAAGCTTTAAAAAAAATGAAACATTTTTGATGTTAAAAGATCTAATATAACTAAAGAATGAGGACATAGTTCACGCAAATCAATAAGATAATAAGAATTACCACCAATATTCTTTGAAAGACACTTTAGAACACACGACGACAAACCAGAGACTGCAAGCAAAGAAAATATCTGATAAAAAGCCTTTATCAGAATATATGTTAGAAATTTCAAAACTTGGTGATAAAACAAATTTTTAAATGCTCAAAAGATTTATTTTTTTTAATGTTCAAAAGATTTAAACAAGACTTCACCAAAAAAAAAAAAAAAAGATCGAATAATAGCAAATATACACATGAAAAAAAATTCAATTAGGGAAATCTAAATCAAAATTATAATGATACCCCTTCATACCCTCTGCTGCTGCTGCTGAGTCACTTCAGTCGTGTCCGACTCCGTGTGACCCCATAGATGGCAGCCCACCAGGCTCCCCCGTCCCTGGGACTCTCCAGGCAAGAACACTGGAGTGGGTTGCCATTTCCTTCTCCAATGCATGAAAGTGAAAAGTGAAAGTGAAGTCGCTCAGTTGTGTCTGACTCTTCGCGACCCCATGGACTGCAGCCTACCAGGCTCCTCTGTCCATGGGATTCTCCAGGCAAGAGTACTGGAGTGGGGTGCCATTGCCTTCTCCGTCATACCCTCTAAGATGACTAAAATAAAAAGACAGAAAATAACTGCAGGCAAGAATGCGGAGAAATTGAAACCCTCATGCATCGCTAGTAGGAATATAAAACAGCCCTGTCACTTTGGAAAATAATTTGGCGGTTCCTCAAAATATATTGTTGCCATATCACTCAGCAACTCCATCAAGAATTATTCTACTAAGTCTATTATCAAGCGAACTGAGAATATATGCTCACACAAAAGCTTGTATAAAAGGAATGTTCACAGCAGCATTATCTGTAACATTGAAAAAGTGGAAACCATCCAAATGTCCATCAACTGAAGAAGAGATAAACTGTGGTACAGCAGCACAAGGGAATATTCAGCAATTAAATGAAGCGTCAGTGATATTCAGCTTAACAGACAGTTACACACGGACACTCATGGACATCTGTAACACAGGTTAGTACAAACACGTGCATGCCCTTGCTCTGTCAGCGGAGAGAACATGAAAGCAGCAAGCACCCCAGGAGCAAAGGTCGTAAGTACTGACCAGATCCTGGCTTCTAATACCATTCTCAAACAAAAGGAGCCAAATCTCCTTAGAGAAATGGCTGGTTCTAAGACTGAAGCAAAAATTATACCGGACGATTATGGAATATCTTCTAGTGCCAAAAAGAAAGTGCTTAAAAAAAACAAACAAGAAACCACCAAACACATACAATGGTGCTTAGGGACCCAGGAGCTAACTGAAAGTTCTCAACAACCAAAAGTAGACCAACAAAACCAAGCTAACACTGGATTATAATCCAAGGTACAAAACAAATATCCACGAGTCCAAATGACTGAATAAATGAATGGGGGCGAATAGATAAATATATACGGAGAAGAAATCCTAGTAATTTACACAGACACTCCACTCTCATGGAAGAGTGCAGAACACCCTGCTCCCCTAGGCTGACTTCTTTCCATGAGTACAGTATGAAACGGGGCTTGCGGTGGGGAGGAGTTTTACAGTGGAGCAATCTAACATACATATTTCATCAAGGTTAACATCAACAGCGATGTCATGTTGATGGTATGCACTCTTCTGATACGATGTAATAGGAATGATATTTTCTCTCTCTGGTCTCCCTCCCCAGGATCCATAAAACCAGCTTAATCACGAGAAAAACTTCAGACATGTCCCAACTAGGAATTTTCTACCAACAGGTGACCAGTACTCCTCTAAACTGTCAAAGTCATCAAGAACAAGAAGAGGCTGCAATGACTAAAAACAAAGTAAGGAGGAACTAAGGAGACAGGACAATGAAATGTAACGCAGAATCCTGTATGGGATCCAGAAACAGATAAAGGTAAGAAGGAAGGAAATCTAAACAAAGTATGAGCTTTAGCTTATTATCAACCAGGACCCAACAGTGTTGGTTCAATAACTATGATAAATGGGGAGTTCCCTGGTGGTCCAGTGGTTATTAAGACTTTGTGCTTCTACTGCAGGGGGCACAGGTTTGACTCCTGGGTGGGGAACTAAGATCCCACATGACTCATGGTGCGAAGAAAAATGATAAATGTACCATAAAATGAATGAAAGTGGTTAACAACCAGAGAGACTAGGTGTGGAGAAAATGGAAACTCTCTCTTTTCAATTCTTCTATAAATCTATAACTATTTAAAAGTTAATTTTTTTAAAAAGGAATGAAACACTAAAACACACTGCAACATAGGAGAACCTTGAAAATACACTGAGTAAAAGAAGCTGGTCACAAAAAGCTGCTGCTGCTGCTAAGTCGCTGCAGTTGTGTCCGACTCTTCCCAACCCCACAGACGGCAGCCCCCCAGACTCCTCCATCCATGGGATTTTTCAAGGACGAGTACTGGAGTGGGTTGCCATTGCCTTCTCCGACAGAAAGCTGCATAATGTAGAATTCCATTTATATGAAATGTCCAGAATAGGCAATCCATACAGACAGAAAGTAGATTAGTGGCTATCAGGGGCTAGTGTGAAGGGAAAACCAAGTGAATGTTAATTGCTTGTTGTTGGAGTGATGAAAATATACTCTAAAATTACACAGTGGTGATGTTCCAAAACTCAGTGAATATACTAAAAGCCACTGAACCGCACACTTAGGGCTGAATCTCTCATGCTCTGCTACTTTGGAAAAGTTCGGCAGTTTCTTAAAATGTTAAACATGGACTTAGCATATAACCCAGTAATTTCACCCTAGAAGTCCCACCAAGAAAAATCAAAGTGTTGGGAGGAAAAAGCTTATCATCTCCCAAATTAGGTTCGGTGATTGGTTGCTTGTGAATTTAGCTGACAACAGACAGATTAACAGGAGAAAATATAGTTTGTTGATATAGTTGTGTTGAAGCACACAAAAGAAGTGGCTCTTTAAATAAAGACAGGCATTTACACTCCTAACTTGATGAGGGAAAATGAGGAGAGCAGAGGTTTCACAGGAAAAACAAATGGGAGATAAAGTTTGTGATGATGTTTGCTTATAAAGGAGTGAGTGGTCTTCATTTCTTTTCAGACCAGTTAAACTTCCCAGGAAAGTATTTATGGCAGCCTCACTCCCAGAAGCTTCTGCCTTTAGTTAGATAAGGAAAGCTCTGAAAAGGCTTCTTTCTGCATCTGTTGAATTTTAAATATCTTTAGTTTAAAATAAGTTTCATTATCAACCTTGGTGGTCCAAGTGAGTCCCCACAAAATCATACATGCATACAGAGGCCAGCTCATAAATGCTCATATCGACCTTGTTTATAGTAGTAATCAAAACAGAAAATAAGCTAAATATCTATCAGCAGATAAACAAATTGTGGTATGTCCACACAATGGAATACTACTCAGATCTTAAAAGGAAGGAGCTGTTGATTCACTAACTTGAGTCGAACTTAAATCATGCTGACTTAAAGAAGCCAGACCAATAGAATATATATTATATAACTCCTTATATACAACTCCAGAAAATGCAAATTAATTTATAATGAAAGACAGCAGAGCAGTAGTTGCTAGAGGATAATATAAAAGGGCATAAAGAAACTTCTAGGCAGTAATAGGTACACTTTTTTAATGTGCGTGGTGATGGTTTCATGGATAAACTTATGTCAAAACTTAAAGTAAACTTTAAAGATATTACTGTAACATATAAAATATTTACTAAAATGGCTTAAATTGTTATAAATTGAGAAAATAAGATTTACTCCCAATGTCTGACACACAGAAAAAGTTCTAGGGTTTTTGTTTTTGACATATAGAATGTTTAACTTCTAAAATATTTCACACATTAAACGAAAATGAAAGTAGTTCAATTAATTCTTGAGTGCCTATTATCCATTTTAAGAAATAAATCAAACCCATGGATCTAAAGCCACTTTGCAAAGCCGTCTTCTTCCATTTTTCCACAAAGGGAACCACTGTTTACCATTTTGTGCTTATCATTCTCTTCTTTAAAGCCTTATCACTTATGTATTTATACAGAAGTAATATACTAAGATACATATTATTGAAATTTTTTGTATTCCTTGAAAATTTTTTTTCTATTCAACGTTTATGCTTTGAGTTTCACCCATATTAAAACTAGCTATTTGTGCCTTAACATTTTTCTTCCTGAATATTGCCAGAGACTCATCTGCTTTATCAGTTTTTTCAAGGAAATGTCTTTGCTGATTATTGTATCTTCACTTATATATTTCACTATTTTTCCTATTATTTATGTTTTTATCTTTCTGTAAATGTCTTCTATTATAATTATACATTTATATTTCTATAAATGTCTTTCTATTCATTCTATGAATTTCTTCTATTGTTCTTCATCTAAGGTTAAAGGGGGAAAACAAAAGCAGGATATTAAGTTACATGCAGCAGGATCAATACTGATTTTTAAAAATTTCAAGCCTGTAGAAATGGAAGAAAGAAACAAAGAAAATGGATGATAAATCTTTTAATCACTCCATGGCTAATTCATTTCAATGTACGACAAAAACCACTGCAATGATGTAAAGTAATTAGCCTCCAACTAATAAAAATAAATGGAAAAAAAAAAAAAAATGCTTTCATTCAGCATCCCCCCCCCCAAAAAAAATCTTTTAATCACAAACTCTGACACATGTAACTACCGTGTGCCCTAAAAGTGTGAAACATTATTATCAAGACATAACTGGAGACAGCTAAAAATGGTTAACATCCATTTTAAAATTTTCATCATTGGTCAAAGTCATGTAAATATACCAGTTGAAATAATCATGCCAGTTTTTGTAAGGAAAATTGGCTAAGATTTTTAATTATTTTAACATGAATTATGCTGGAGAGGATAAGGGTGAACAATTAGTCTCATCTCTTCATGGGGGACTTATAAAGGACACAAAATTTTAACCTACATTTTCTAACAGTAAATGGCCTAAAAATTCACACTCTGATCTGCCAATTCAATATGTGTATTTCTGCATAGGAATATGAAGGGTATGCTAAAACTATTTTGCACTTTACTTTCTAAATATTATCCAATGAATCTGCATTTCTTATAATGGGGGTGGGAACGGGACAGTATTTAAGTCATTTCTTTGACAGCAGCTTCTGCGGGGGGGGAAAAAGCAGCTCAAATCAAAACACCAAATGAAAAAGAGTTGGCCTGTCTCTTGACTGGCCAGGATATGAAGGACGAAGCCATGAGAATATCACGAGATGCGGCAAAGCACCACACCTCTATCAGGAGAAGCTAACTGAAAGAATCAGGGAACAGGCAGCCCCTCCAGGACACCTCA